>NC_143155.1:16305368-16333367 GCF_041381405.1 Jatropha curcas
AAATCTGTCTCTCCTAACCCCAAACAGCTGGCTACCCTTAGTAGGCAGACGTTCAATGCTGACCCATTGTCAATGAGAACCATGGGTACAGTTTTGTCTCTAGTTTGAATGGTGACATAAAGAGCATTGTTGTGACTGCTTCCTTCTTTAGGTAAGTCATCATCAGAGAACCCGATGCTTTGCATTTTAGATGATTGAGTGAGGGTGGACACTAGCACTTCAGGGCTAACCCCTATCGATGTCTGAAGTTGGCTCAAAGCCTTGCAAAGAGCTTGGCGATGAGGAAAAGATGATGCTAAAAGTTCCCAGATTGACACCTTAGCTTGTGTCTTTTTTAATTGTGATAGGACCGGATCCTCCTTCTCCTCTGTTCTTTGGTAGGGATTATTTGGAATTTTGTCCAAGACTAAAGGTTCATACTGTCTCCCGCTTCTGGTTATAGCATCGACCTCCTCAGATAGGTCATTCAGATCTAGGACACAGATTTCATTCATTTCCAAGAATAGCTCGAAAGGATCGATCAATTCTTGGTCAGAAACAATAGCATTCACCCCGTGATTTGGTAAGGGGTTAGTGCTAATGTTTGGTTTGCTTCGTGGAATAATCGAACCATTATCCACTAGGTCTTGGATGCGATTTTTGAGGGTCCAACATGCTTCAGTCTTGTGCCCATATCCCTGATGATACTCACAATATTCGTCAGCCTTGTAATTCCTTGGTAGTGGGTTGGGTGGTGGTCTTGCTTCCAAAGGTTTGATATAGTTTGCTTTAACAGCCTCTCGGAATACCAAAAGGATTGGCATTCCGAGATCGGTGTAGGTTCTTCGTGACTGACTGCCAGTTCTCATATTTCCCACACGTAGAGGATTTGTGGGAGTAATGCTTGCCACTTCCTGGACTTTGCTAACTTGACTAGGTTTTTTGTATTTTGAGGCCCCCGATTCTTCTTTTAGTTGCCCCATTTGAAGTAAATCCTCCACCTTCATAGCAGTGGCAATGAGCGACTGGAATGATGGTAGATATTGAGTTTGTAACTGTTGTTGATAGACAGGCAACAAGTTTTTTAAGATTATATCCACCTGTTCTTGTTCTGAAGGTCGATTGATCATTTGGGCGGCCTTGGCCCTCCACCTCGTAAGGAACGAGGAAAAGGGTTCATTGTTTTTTTGTTTGGTAGTTTCTAGTTCTCTTCGAGTAACATCCACTTCCATATTGTAGTGATACTGTGAGTTGAATGCATTACAGATGTCCTCCCAAGTTTTCATCTTAGACCGGTCTAGACTGACAAACCATCTTAATGCAGCGCCAGTAAGGGATTGTTGGAACAACTGAGCAAGGAGCTCGCTGCTTAATCCAAATGGGTTAAGGGCGCCCACATACATTTTCAAGTGTGTTTTAGGACAGGTGGTTCCATCAAACTTGTCCATGTTTGGCATTTTGAACTTGGTTGGCAATCTTGCTTCGGGGAACAAGGACAAAGAGTCCATATCCATCACCTCCTTGTGGGTCTTTAGAGTAGTAACAGACCTTTCTAGCAATTCCAGTTTTTCTCTCATTCTTTGAGCTTCCAGCTTAGAGGCAGTTTTGGAGGTCATTTCATCCAAGTTAGGGTTTGAAGACGTAGGCGCAGAGCCAGGTCCTTGGTTGGAGGCAGCAGGACCACTCCCCCCAGCGGAGGCCCCATTTCCATTACCACCACTTAGTTCAGCTAATAGGGCGGTTCTTTGGGCAGCCAATGCCTCGTTCATCCTAGCCTGTATTCTGGCTTCCATTTGTTCCATGAGGGTTTGGATGTCAGCTAGTGATGCCATCGGTGTAGTTGAGGTTGGTGATAGCACTGTAGGTGTGTCTGGTATTATTGTGGTCGCTTGCACAGGGGGTACCTGTAAGTGTAAGGGTAATCGCATTAGGGTATAGTGGGAGGTATTGTGTGTCAGAGCAACTGATATGAGGTAGACCGACTCTTTGTCCAACTGTGCATGACTAACAAACAGAAGGATATTTTTGTGTCCCTCCACTCTCTTCTCTCTCTCTTTTTTTTTTTTAATGCTTATGGTATGTCATGAATGCGCACAACAACACGTCATAATTTATTTTAATGAGATGATTCGTACCATTGGGTGCATATAGTCCTAAAGGATAGGTTCTATAGGCTATGACACAAATAGAGAATCGGCTTATTAAGGGACCCTTGAACCTTGAGCATGGATATACCTAACCACATGTGAAACAAAGAGTTTCGCGTGGGTCCAACGGTACGCATACTCATGTGCCACCCCCAAAAGGATTAGGGATGGTTTGCGGTAACAGGGAGGACGCTTTGGCTGTCCGTCGACATAATCAAAGAGACCTGCCTATCAGCGCTACTTGCTATCCAGACTCAGAAGTTTGAACAGAAAGAGAAGAAATTCATTTGAAGTTCATTTTTTATGCAATGGAGAAAAGGATTCTCAATCGTGCAAATAAATCAACAAGTTTTAATGTCTTAATCACATTTTTCAATTAAGTCCGGATTTATCAAGTATTCTTAAGGAAAGAACACTTGATTCGTATTAGGGTACCCTGCAAAACAAAGCATAATAAAATGATGCCTTAAAGAAAGGCCGGTTAGTTTTTTTACAACAATTGTAGTCCACTTTATGCAAATTAATTACATAAGTCCGCAGTGAAGTCGCCAAACTGTGAACCCCTTCCCCAAATGTCATAGGCATGTGATGCATATGATGAATGAGAAGAAATACACGTGATGTGTGTGAGTCGCCACCTTGTTTAATTATTTAAGGGTAAACTAGGAAAAAAAACCCTAAGTGACTCCATTTTTAATTAACCTAGTTACTAGATTAATTATCCCAATGATTAAGGCACAATCTACGAACCCGAGGTGGATCCCGAGACTATGTCATGCTGACGAACTAACCGATGGATGAATGCTTTGCAAGGTGAATGATGGATTAATGAAATGTTTGAGTGATTTCGATGATTTCGACTTTCCACCCGGGGTGAAATCCCGAACGTGCCTACGTACTTCCGTTTGAATGGAAGATCAAAGTCAACGTAGTTCGATAGGCCTTCTTTGAAGGGCTTTGAATGGGTATGCTTTATGCATGAGTGTGTATGCTTTGTGCATGATTTTGTGTATGCTTTGTGCACTTTGTGTGTATGCTTTGTGCATGATTTTGTGTATGCTTTGTGCATTTTTATGTGTATGCTTTATGCATGATTGTGTGTATGCTTCGTGCATTTTTGTTTAGGCATTTTGCCAAAAGATCGATTGATTCGATTAGGCGTTCGTCGCCAAAAATGTTGATTTTGAGGCATTTCGCCAAAGATTGATTGATTTTTAGGCATGTTGCCAAAAATGTTGATTTTAATGGCTTTTAGCCAAAATGATTTGATTTAGGCGATTGTTGCCAAAATGGTTGATTTTAAGGCCTTTGGCCAAAATGTGTTGTTTTAGGCAATTAGTTTGCCAAAAATGTGCGATTTAGGCGATTGTCGCCAAAATGGTTGATTTTAAGGCCTTTGGCCAAAATGTGTTGTTTTAGGCAATTAGTTTGCCAAAAATGTGCGATTTAGGCGATTGTCGCCAAAATGGTTGATTTTAAGGCCTTTGGCCAAAATGTGTTGTTTTAGGCAATTAGTTTGCCAAAAATGTGCGATTTAGGCTTTAATGCCACGATTATCGATTAATCGGGCGTTCGAGCTTAATCACAATTTATTGTCGAAATGTGATTGATTAAGGCTTTTAGCCACAATTATTGATTAATTGGACTTAAGCCGGATTTGTTCGAAATAAAGCAATTGAACCGTAGTTATTAATTAACTAGGCTCTTTTAGCCAATATTATCGGATTTAAACTTTAATACCACGATTATTGATTAACCGGGCATTTAAGCTTAATCAAATTAATTAAGGCAGTTTATTTACCAAAAATAATGACGTGGATGCATTTATGCAATTGTAGAATTATTAAGAGTAGGAGAGAAGTATGCATGAAGTGCTAAAATTAAATAGGCAGAGTTTTGTTTACATACCTGATTTAATCGACGACCGCTTCTTAACTCCAGATTAAGCTCCTCGCTTAGGAAATATTAATTAATTTTAATTTGTTTAATTTTAATGTCCAATTATCACAATAAAAATGCAATAAAAATTAAATTAAATGCAAAAAGCGGTAAAGAAAATGCAAGGAGCGTGAGAGGGAGAAGGATTCGTCCGTCAATACAGACCGGGGTGCTAGAAAATGGCTGAAAATGGTCTATTTATAGGCCATTTTCGGGTCCAGGGCGGCAGGTGCCGCCTGGCTCGGCGGCAGCTGCCGCCCAAGAGGCTGGGCGGCAGGTGCCGCCCAGTCGGTGGGGCGGCTGCTGCCGCCCAGGCGGTGGGGCGGCAGGTGCCGCCCATGCTGGGCGGCAGGAGCCGCCGTGTCCAGCGGCCGGCGCCGCCGTAGCTAGTGGTGGCCACCATGTCTCGCTCCGGGAGCTTTTTTGGGAGTTTCCGACCTCCAAAAATCATTCCGGGACCGATTCTGCGATCCTCGTGAAATTCCGGACGTTTCAAGTACCATATTGACATATTTCCAATAAATGTCCAAAATGGCCTCCGGTCCGGCCGGACTGTTTGCACAGTTGCTGCAGCAAAGTCAAAGTTACTGTAGCAAAGTCAAAGTTACTGTAGCAAAGTCAAACTAATTGGCATGGCACTGTAGCAGCGTGTTTTCCTCCATTTAAAGAGTTTCACATGCCACCAACAACATGAGAAGCCTCAAAATTTGAGTATTCACATCATTCATACACCAATTCAAATAAATATAAGAGTATTAAATAATAATATATGATATGTGCATAATTTGTTACTTTTATTCTCAATATTTTTGGTATTTCTGAATTATTTTTAAGCTTAACTTAGTTGGTTAGCCAATTTTTATCAATTAGACATGATCTTAGTACTTTTGGAATAATATCATTAAATTAAGAAATTTCCAGCATTTTTATTGTCTTAACCTTTGTTCGGTTTTTCAAGAATATCTGAAGTCGTAGGCTTCCAAACTGGAATCTGTTTGATTCATTGGAAAGATGAAACAAAACTATACAAATTTCTAAAAGGATCAAAATCCATTTCGACCTTAAAGTTGACCAAAAGTAGCTCTGAATCCAGGAGAAATGTTTAGAATGATCATGCACAGTAAGTTTCAGTATTTAATTCATATATGGAGTTTTACATGTCCAAATAAACTCAGCCCAAGCCCATTTGAACCTTAACAGCCAGCTCTACATTTGTTATGAAGACACTAAGTGAAATGACATCTTTTTGAGTGTTAAAAATGACAGATAATTTGATCATTCTGCTGTAACGTATGTTGAAGACCTGTTTTGGGTTTTTTTTCATATCTTGAGCTGTGAATATCCGTTTTGGGTGAATGATAGCTCATAGAAAGCTGAGAAGGAGATCTTCAAACTTGTTGAAGAATCAGAGAGACATTTGAAAAGAGAAGGACTGAAGAAAAGGGAGAGAAATCAAAATGAGAAGATTTTCAATTGATTACTTTCAAAATCCCTAATTAATTGGGGATTTTCTGTTGTCTTTGAGAGGCTATAAAAGAAGTGAGTTTGGGAGCAGAAAACATCAAGGTTTTTAGTTCATCATCTATTTTGAGTATCTTTCTTTATTCTTTTGTTTTAGTGATTGTAAGTCATGGCATGAGTGGCTAATTTCTTAGTTCAATTGAAGGGATTCAACATCGATTTATATATTTATGAGACATGTTCTTACTTTAAATTGATTCTCTTTGAATATCTATTGTTTCTTGCATTTAAGGTGTTAGTTCTATTGAATGATTTGCTAAAAAGGCCTATTAGTCAATTATTTGTTATGATTAAGTGCTATTTCATCTTCATAATCCGTATTTTTGTTGTATAAGATTGAATGTTAGTAGCAATTAGATTTTACTGATTATGTTCCAATTTTTCGGTAATAATCTAAAGAAACAATGGGGTTCAATTAAACAATTTATGCTTTTAAATTTTTATGCAAGTTTAACTACTTCCTGTTCTTAATCTTTTATTAGATTGAAAAGGATTCCTTAATTCCGGTTCATTTAATAATTAGAGTTAATGAGGGTGCTAGGCTCAAATTAGTGATAATAGGGAAGTCAAGGAATTTATCATGCTTGTTCCTAAGTTTCAGTTAAGTATTCAAAGAATAATTAATTTATAATTTGTCTGTGATCATTTATGCATTGGATTACAAATCACCTTGAATTGAATGTTTGTTAGATTGAATTCCAATTTAAGTTTATTAGTTACTTTTCTTTTGATTGCCTTAATTGAATTTCCACAAACCAACCCCCTTTTTTTTTTCTTACAAAATAACACAAAATTTAAGATTTCAGTCTTTAGGGTTCGACTTGAATTCATCACTTCTACAGTTAAATTCAGTAATTAATTTTGATTGCCTTGATTGAATTTCCACAAATCAACCCCTTTTTTTTTTCTTACAAAATAACACAAAATTAAGATTTTAGTCTCTAGGGTTCGACTTGAATTCATCACTTCTATAGTTAAATTCAGTAATTAATTTTTGGTGGAATCGACAAATATCAAAATTTTGGTGCCGTTTCCAGGGACTGAAAATTGATTATATTTTGCCTTTTATTTTTTTTTTAGGATATTATTCTTATCTCTGTGTATTATTATGGTTTTCAAGTTGTGGTAAAAATTATAGTATTGTGTTATTCACTGGAAAATTTTAGTCATTTAGTTGATGACAAGAAGTTCTTAATCTGGAGATATTCTCTTTGATCCTAAAGTAGAGAAAACAGCTAAGCGTTTGAGGAAATTAGTTAAACAAGCTAATTTGAGTCAAGCTTCATCTGAACGAACGGTTACGGATAGTTCAAGCAATTCTTCGAGGGAATCAGATTCAGAGTCAAATTCTGAAATTAAGACCATGGCTGCCAGAACTTTAAAAGAATTGGCTAGACCTGATCTAAACCAATAGCCTTTGTGTATTCAATTTCCTACTTTAGATGTTGCTTTTGAATTAAAGTCTGGACTAATTCATTTGTTGCCTAAGTTCCATGGTCTTTCAGGTGAGGATCCACATAAGCATTTGAAGGAGTTTTATGTGGTGTGTTCCAGCATGAAACCTCAAGGAGTTTCAGAGGAGCAAATTAAGCTTCGAGCTTTCCCTTTCTCATTGGAAGACACAACTAAGGATTGGTTGTATTACCTTCCTTTCGGATCCATCAACTCATTGAATGAGATGAAGCGAATGTTTATAGAGAAGTATTTTCCTGCTTCTCTGGCTGCCAACATAAGAAAAGAAATTTATGGCATTCGGCAGTATAATAAAGAGAGTTTGTATAAGTATTGGGAGCGGTTTAAAAAGTTATGTGCAAGTTGTCCTCATCATCAAATTAGTGAGCAGCTTTTGATCCAATATTTTTATAAAGGACTTCTACCAATGGACCGTAGTATGATAGATGCTGTTAGTGGAGGCGCGTTGGTTGATAAGACACCGATAGATGCAAGGAGGCTGATTGCTAACATGGCAGCAAACTCCCAGCAATTTGAAATGAGAATGAATCACACACCTAGAAAAGTTAATGAGCTAACTAGATCTAATATTGAGAAGCAAGTTTTTGATTTAACTTCTTTAGTGAGGCAATTGGCTATAGGAAACATGCAAACTGTTAAAGCATGTGAAACTTGTTCTGCCTCGTGTCATGCTACTGATATGTGTCCTACACTCTAAGAGGATGAATTAGTGTAGCATGCCAATGCAATAGGTGATTTTGGACTGCAACAACGCAGGTATCATCCCTATTCTAATTCTTATAATCCAGGATGGCGAGACCATCCGAATTTGAGTTATGGAAATAAACCAACACAAAATCGATACCAGCAGCAAAGGCCACAAGTAAATCAAGGTATGTCACTTGATGAAATTGTTAAGGCTTTGGCTAACAATACACAAAAAATTCAACAAGAGACTAGGAATAGCATTTAGAACACAGAGAAGCAAATTGGTCAATTAGCTTCATCTGTGAGTAAACTTGAAGCTCATGGTTCTAGTAAGCTTCCATCGCAAATAGTGATAAATCTCAAAGAAAATGCGAGTGTTATAAGTTTGCGAAGTGGGAGAGAAGTTGATAATCAAACTCTACATGAGTAAAAAAAAAAAGAAGCAGAAAGGTGCAAAGGATTCTGAAGTTCTTGAAGTTGAGGTGAATTCTAAACTTAAAGTGAATAATGCTAATAATTATGTTCTTCCTCCATTTCCTAGTAGGTTGGCCAAGACAAAAAAAGAAGAACAAGAGAAGGATATTTTAGAGATTTTCAGGAAAGTAGAGATTAATATACCTTTCCTTGAGGCAATCAAACAAATTCCCAGGTATGCTAAATTCCTTAAAGGAATTATGTACTACAAAATGCAAATTGAGGAATAATGAAAAAGTCAATGTTGGGGCAACTGTGTTAGCATTAATTCAATGAAAATTACCCCCTAAGTGTAAGGATCTAGGTTCATTTTCTATCCCCTACAAAATAGGTGATTCTAAATTTGAACGAGCAATGGCAGATTTAGGAGCATCAATTAATGTTATGTCATTTTCAGTTTTCCAAACTTTAAATTTGAATACTTTGAAGGAAAGTAGTGTTATTATTCAATTGGCTGATCTTTCTAATGCTTACCCAATGGGAGTGGTTGAGGATGTTTTGGTGCAGGTTGGAGAATTGACTTTCCCAGCAGATTTTTATATTTTAGATATGGGAGATAGTGTTCCCAAATCAAATTCAGCTTTGATTTTATTTGGAAGACCTTTCCTAAAAACTGCCAAGACAAAAATTGATGTGGATGATGGTACCTTAACCATGGAGTTTGATGGAGAAATTGTTAAATTTAATATTTTTGATGCTATGAAGTATCCTATTGATGTTCATTCTATTTTTTCTATTGATGTAATTGATACATTTGTGCAGGATGTCTTGGAGTTAAGCAAGGAGGATGAGTTAGAAGTCGTGATTACTCAAGGAATTCATGAAGATAGTACTAATCAGCCACTAAGTGTAGAGGTTCAAGATGCAGCAATGGCATTATAGTCATTACCTTTAGTTCCAAAAATTTATGAGGTTTCCAATATTGACTTAGATGATCACACAAAATTATTGCCTTTTATTATAGATGCACCAATTCTTGAACTCAAACCATTGCCTGAGCATTTAAAGTATATTCACTTAGGAGACAATGAGACACTTCCAGTTATCATCTCGAGTTAAGTTAACAAAGATTTAAAAAGAAAGATTGACAAGAGTTTTGAGAATTCACAAAGAAGCTATTTGATGGACATTAGCTGACATCAAGAGTATAAGTCCATCGGTGTGTATGCATAGGATTTTGTTAGAAGATGATGCTGAACCAAGTAGAGAAGCTCAAAGGAGGTTGAACCCACAAATGATGGAAGTTGTGAAGAAGGAAATTTTAAAGCTATTGGATCCCGAGGTTATTTATCCCATTTTAGATAGTAAATGGGTAAGTCCAGTTCAAGTAGTGCCAAAGAAATCAGGTGTCACTGTTGTAGCAAATCAAGATAATGAGCTTGTTCTGATAAGGATTCAAAGTGGATGGCGAGTGTGCATAGACTATTGCAAGGTAAATTCTTCAACTAGGAAGGACCACTTTCCATTACCATTCATTGATCAGATGCTTAAGCAGTTAGCAAGTAAGTTTTATTTTTGCTTTCTTGATGGCTTTTTGAGATATAATCAAGTTGTGATTGCATCAGAGGACCAAGAGAAGACTACCTTCACTTGTCCTTTTGGAACTTTTGCATTTAGAACAATGCCGTTCGGACTTTGTAATGCACCTGCCACATTTAAGAGATGTATGGTGAGCATATTTTCAGATTTTATTAATAATTGCATTGAGGTGTTCATGGATGATTTTACTGTGTATGGTGATTCATTTGATGTAGGTTTACATAATTTAACTTCTGTTCTTGAGCGAAGCATTGAAAAAAATCTTATTTTGACTTATGATAGAACAAGGAATTGCTTTAGGGCATGTTGTTTCTAATAGGGGTATTGAGGTAGATAAGTCAAAGGCTGATTTAATTATGAATTTACCTTACCCCACAACTGTGAGGGAATTGCGCTCTTTTCTTGGTCATGCAGGTTTCTACCGAAGGTTTATCAAAGATTTTTCTAAGATAGCAGTAACTTTATCTAGACTCTTGCAACAAGATGCTACATTTGAGTTTGGTGAAGAGTGCAAGGAGGTTTTTGACAAGCTGAAGTCTGCATTAACATCATTCAGGCTCCTAAGTGGACTATACCATTTGAAATTATGTGCGACGAGAGTAATTATGCAGTGGGAGCATGTTGGCTCAAGGGTCAAATTCTAATCTCGGACTTTTGATGATTAAAACAAAACAAATAAATTTAAATTTTATTATTTGTGCTAATATTATTTTACGCAAAATTCTTATAGAAAGAAAACGAACAAGGCAAGTTCTACAAAAATCCATAGTGTGTGAAGATATCCGAAGACCCTAGCGGTTAGGCATCTAGGATACATTGTAGGATAGAGAGAAAATTCATCTATAAGCACAAAAACTTATCTTTCTCTCATCAAAAATATTTTTCAAAAATTAGATTCTTCAAAATAAATCTTTTCATCAAAATTGTTTTCGAAATTCCTTTAAAAGAAATTAAAATGATTCAATTATCTAAAATTAAAAGAGATTATGTCTCTAACAATTTTGGTAATAAATCATATGCTTTCTTTTTCGGAAATCCTCTTTGAAGATCTAAAGAAATTTAATTTATTCTCTTACCTAAAATGAAGGAAGATCTTATTCTTTTTCGTTTTAGTAAGTAAAATCTTTTCGAAAAATATTTTCCAAATAAAATGCTTTCGAAAATCTTTATGTTTAAAGGAAAGGAAGATCGTCTCTTATTTTCTTACCAAAAGGATAAAACAAATTTTTGGTAGCTAAGATTTTCATATCTTCTAAATAAGGAAAGCAAATATTCTGATTTCAAAATAAAATATCCACTTTCTAAAAACGAGAGTCACAAATCTCTCTATAAAAATGAGTTTTCACGCTTTGAACTAAGTGGAAGAAAGAGTTTTCGTTTTAAGAGTATTCACCTATTGATCACATCCTTTATCTCTCAAAACTTACTCTCTACCCCCATTTTTCTTTTCATCTTTACACTTCACGTTTTTATCCTTAAAGAGAAAAGAATTTTTATAACTACTTTTGAAAAACAGTTCTGTGTTCTAAACGATTTTCTACTCTGAAAAACTGTTTTTCCTATGCTTATATTTGCCTTTCTGTCTGTCCATTTAGATTCTGTAATCTTTAGTAGACAGGTTTTTATTTGATAAACAATTGTGTAATAGCTTAGGTTAGAAGCTATTGTGAAAGAGGTTATCAAGCAACCTTCTCCGTGAGAGAGATTCTAATGTCTTGAATTGAGTTTCTGTACTCTGCCAAAAACAGAAAGGGTTGAGGTTAACTAGAACCTTTGGAAAATCTAGTGGGATAAAGGGTATATCTAGGTGTTGATCTATTGCCTTGTACTGTTGGTTTGTCTCTTACCCTTGAAAAGAGATAACATAGTTGAGGATCTCAAGATGAGTCTTGGGGAGTGGATGTAGGCGAGTTAGTGCCGAACCACTATAAATCACTGTGTTGATCTTTTTAATTTCTGAAGTTTTGCTTGATAGCACTTTACGTACACTTCTGTTTATATTTTAGAAATGCTAAAAGTGTTAATGGATTTAATGTTCTAAAAACTGAAATAAGTCTTATCTTCTCTGAATATTAGAACTCTGGAATTCTGATAAGTGAATATACCAAGTTCTAAACAGTTCTTCTATTTACAGTATATTTCACTACATGGGTTTTTAATCTGTTTTTTAAACTTGATTAAAGCTTTGTGAGGCAGTTCTAATTTCAATAACTGTCTCTCATATAGTCTTATATGATTTTCTAAACTTTATGAGGAAGTTCTAAATACAATAGCTTTCCGTCATAAAGAAGTTCTAACATTGAATAAGACATTGTGAAGCAGTTCTAATTAATAGCTGCACTTTACATAGTCTTTCTATTTTTTTTTAATAGAACATTGTGAGGAAGTTCTAATCCATAATCTATTCTCACAAGTTCTTTATTTTTCCGCTGCACTTAGAATTCTAGATCTTGTTTTAAAAATCTAAAATTATTTTTGAACACCCAATTCACCCCCCCTCTTGGGTTGTGCCATACATATACGGGACCCACAATCTGGTATCAGAGCATTGGCTCTTAACTTACCTAAGCTTAACAGCTTAAGATATGTTTGTGGAACTTCTAATCTGGGTATGTGGTATTCTAAAGGTGATACATTTGATCTTGTTGGGTATAGTGATTCTGATTTTGCAGGAAGCAGAATAGATAGAAAAAGCACGTCAAGGACTTGTCAATTTCTAGGCAGCGCCCTTGTATCATGGTTTAGCAAGAAATAGACATCTGTTGCTCTTTCTACTGCAAAAGCGGAATATGTTGCTGCTGGAAGTTGTGTTGCACAAGTTCTATGGATCAAACAACAGTTGGCAGACTATGGACTAAAATTAGAAACAGTGCCAATCAAGTGTGACAACATAAGCACCATCAATTTATCTAAAAATCCTGTTCAGCATTCTAGAACCAAGCATATAGAACTCAGACATCACTTCATACATGATCATGTACAAAAAGGTGACATAGTAATTGAGTTCATTCCTACCGAAAAGCAATTGGCAGATATCTTTACTAAACTCTTGAATGAAACTCAATTCTGCTCAATTAGAACAGAACTTGGTATGTTAGTTCTAAACTCATAACTTTAGAACTCTGTAAGTATGTTCTAAACTGCTTTCTATATTCGAAAATGAAAGACCTGCTATGCTCTATTTTTTTTTTCTCATGTGTGTGAAAAACTTTTCTGTCTAAAGAGAAACGCATATTACTCTGATATGACTTTCTAATGTCACTATCAGAATCTTGCTTTAGACCAAATCCAAAAATAGTTCATTTATTGTGTGTGTTTGTTTTATTATGTTTGGTATCCTTAGTGCTTTGGCGGTTTTATTATTTTATTATTTTTATTATTTTATTTCTTTTATTCTATTTGTTGTTTTGAATTTCTTTAAAAACTGTTCTTTATTTTCGATTTCTTCCGCATCTTAAGTGTTATTGTCTCTCTATTAACTGCTTCATATTCTTTCTCTCGCTCTCTTGCTAACAAAACCCTAAGTTATTCTGTGTATCAAAAATCTCAACAATGGCCGAATCTAGTTCTACCTCCTCATCCGATTCCTTAACTGAGCAAGAACTTCAACTCCTAAAAAGGCTTTCAAAGAAATATGAGCACAAGGAGTCAAAACAGAAAAAGCCAGATGAGGAACCAAAGGAAGGAAAAATCGAAACTGCTACTCCAAAGAAACAAGTAGCTAGGGCACGCGACAAAGGTAAATCTGTCCTCTCACCATATCCTCTCATGCGTTCGTATGTCATTGATTAGAAATTTTTTGGTAGTAATGAGTTTGATTTCAAGAAACTCTTTGAGTTTCAAGGATGGATGAGTTTTCTGTCATTAAATAGACTGTGTTATGAAAGTTTAGTCAAAGAGTTCTATGGTTCTCTTAAGGTTAGTGGAATAGAGACGATTTCTATAAAGCTTAAGGGTGTGATCAAAGCGTTGTCTTATGCTGACCTGAGCAAGATTTTTTATTTGCCAAATACTGGGTCTAGGGTGACGAAAATTAAGGATATTTCTAGGGTTAGTGAGTACAAAAAGGAAGAATTTGTGAAGAAAATTGTGAAAAGGGGTTCTGCTGACAAACAGGGCACTATTGAATGTTCAAATTTAACAGATAGCATGAAATGGCTATACAAATTGATTCTGCATTAAATTTATCCCAAAAGTGCTTCACTTACATATGTGAATCAGGTTGAGTTGTGCATTATATGGCACATAGTTGAGAAGAAACCTCTCAACCTATGTCATACTATCTTTGACAATATGCAGAACAACCCTAAGAAACTACCCTATGGAATGGTACTTACACCAGTGTTTGAATTTCGAAATGTTGATTTAAAGGAGAGTGATGGGTATAATGTCTCAAAGCTTGACAGTGGGATGAAAGATGAAGAAGGTGAAGGAGAAAAAGAGAAAGAAGAGAAAGGAAGAGAAGAAGCTGAAAAAGAAAAGATAGAAAAAGAAGAAGTTGAGAAAGAAAAGAAAGGAAAAGAAGAGGCTGAGAAAAAGAAGAAGAAATAAGAGAAAGGAAAAGCTAAAATAGGAGAAATAGAGAAGGAAGAGAAGATGGAGGAGACAAGAGGAGAAGAAAAGAAGGAAGAGACAGAAAAAGAGAAAACAACTAAGAAGGAAGTAGAATTAGAAAAAGAAGAAGAAACAGAAGAGAAAAAGGAGTCTGGAAAAGTTGAAAAAGGAAAGAAAGTAGAAGAAGTCAGTGATGCTGAGATAGAAAAGCTGGAATTAAGTGATGAAGAAAAGTCAACTGAGGTCAAAACAAAAAAAGAATCTGAGTTCTTATCAGCTCAAAGGAGTAGGGAAGCTATGCTAGGAAGAATGGAGAGAGAGCTAATAGAAGAGCATAACAAAGAACTCGATGAGGTAATAAAGCATTGCAAGACTGTGATTGAACAGAATCAGTCTCTGCAAGACTGTGATTGAACAGAATCAGTCTCTCATTGAGACCTTGGAAAGAATGAAAGATGTGAATGAAAGGAAATTAGCTACTCTGAAAGTTAAAGGAACACCTTACACTCCTACCTCAAAGAAACCAAAGAGAGTCAAGCACACTGCGGGTAAACATAGGACTCATGGAAGAAAGCCTCCATTGCACCCTTCTTCTAAATGGCCAGAAAGCTCTTCTGAAACTGCTCCTGCTCAAAATTTAAGAAGTTCTAAGAGACTTAGAACTGATCCCAAGCCTCTCTGATTTTTTCTTTATGTGTTGTGAACAATATATTTTTGCTTTGTCTTTGTAGGATATATCATTTAAAACTCTGTTTAATTTTTTTTTATTATGCTCTGATCTTTTCTAATCCTTTTGTATGATGAGGAAAAGGGGGAGAACGCAGGATCTTTTGGTGATATTTTGGTATGTACTATGCTATATGGTGACTATGCTATATGGTGACCTATATCTTAGTGTTTATTATTTTTTTTATTCTGTGTTGTCTATCTATATGTTCTATTTTGGCAAGCTATATATTTTATATGATGAATTGAGTGCTTTAGAATTTATATTCTTATTCTAATGTCTGCTCTACAGGTTGGACTTAAGATCTCTTGTTCTATTCCTAATATCAGCTTCTATTCTATTCTTTTGCTCTGACCATATGCTCTGATTATTAGAACTTAGAATATCCTGTCTATCTTTGCTAGTTCTAAAATCATTTTCTAAAATGTCTCCCTAGCTCTAAATCTCACAAATAGTTTTATTGCACTTATTCAGGGGGAGCATAATACATGTTCTAAATTCACTTCATATTAAGATCATTTGGCATGCTTAGAACTTATATGCATAAAATTTAGGGGGAGCACACGTTTTTATGTTTGCTAAATTTATTGGTTTTGTCATCATAAAAAAGGGGGAGATTGTTGGCTCAAGAGTAAAATTCTAATCTCGGAATTTTGATGATTAAAACAAAACAAATAAATTTAAATTTTATTATTTGTGCTAATATTATTTTATGCAGAATTCTTATGGAAAGAAAACGAACAAGGCAAGTCCTACAAAAATCCATAGTGTGTGAAGATATCCGAAGACCCTAGTGGTTAGGCATCTAGGATACATTGTAGGATAGAGAGAAAATTCATCTATAAGCACAAAAACTTATCTTTCTCTCATCAAAAATATTTTTTGAAAATTAGATTCTTCAAAATAAATCTTTAAAAGAAATCAAAATGATTCAATTAACTAAAATTAAAAGAGATTATGTCTCTAACGATTTTGGTAATAAATCGTATGCTTTCTTTTTCGGAAATCCTCTTTGAAGATCTAAAGAAATTTAATTTATTCTCTTACCTAAAATGAAGGAAGATCTTATTCTTTTCAGTTTTAGTAAGTAAAATCTTTTCAAAAAATATTTTCCAAATAAAATGCTTTCGAAAATCTTTATGTTTAAAGGAAAGGAAGATCGTCTCTTCTTTTCTTACCAAAAGGATAAAACAAATTTTTGATAACTAAGATTTTCGTATCTTCTAAATAAGGAAAGCAAATATTCTGATTTCAAAATAAAATATCCACTTTCTAAAAACGAGAGTCAAAAATCTCTCTATAAAAAGGAGTTTTCACGCTTTGACCTAAGTGGAAGAACGAGTTTTCGTTTTAAGAGTATTCACCTATTGATCACATCCTTTATCTCTCAAAACTTACTCTCTACCCCCATTTTTCTTTTCATCTTTACACTTCATGTTTTTATCTTTAAAGAGAAAAGAATTTTTATAACTACTTTTGAAAAACAATTATGTGTTCTAAACGGTTTTCTAATCTGAAAAACTGTTTTTCCTGTGCTTATATTTGCATTTCTATCTGTCTATTTAGATTCTGTAATCTTTAGTAGACGGGTTTTTATTTGATAAACAATTGTGTAATAGCTTAGGTTAGAAGCTATTGTGAAAGAGGTTATCAAGCAACCTTCTCCGTGAGAGAGATTCTAATGTCTTGAATTGAGTTTCTGTACTCTGCCAAAAACAGAAAGGGTTGAGGTTAACTAGAACCTTTGGAAAATCTAGTGGGATAAAGGGTAGATCTAGGTGTTGATCTATTGCCTTGTACTGTTGGTTTGTCTCTTACCCTTGAAAAGAGATGACATAGTTGAGGATCTCAAGATGAGTCTTGGGGAGTGGATGTAGGCGAGTTAGTGCCGAACCACTATAAATCACTGTGTTGATCTTTTTAATTTCTGAAGTTTTGCTTGATAGCACTTTACGTACACTTCTGTTTATATTTTAGAAATGCTAAAAGTGTTAATGGATTTAATGTTCTAAAAACTGAAATAAGTCTTATCTTCTCTGAATATTAGAACTCTGGAATTCTGATAAGTGAATATACCAAGTTCTAAACAGTTCTTCTATTTACAGTATATTTCACTACTTGGGTTTCTAATCTGTTTTCTAAACTTGATTAAAGCTTTGTGAGGCAGTTCTAATTTCAATAACTGTCTCTCACATAGTCTTATATGATTTTCTAAACTTTATGAGGAAGTTCTAAATACAATAGCTTTCCGTCATAAAGAAGTTCTAATATTGAATAAGACATTGTGAAGCAGTTCTAATTAATAGCTGCACTTTGCATAGTCTTTCTATTTTTTTTTAATAGAACATTATGAGGAAGTTCTAATCCATAATCTACTCTCACAAGTTCTTTATTTTTCCGCTGCACTTAGAATTCTAGATCTTGTTTTAAAAATCTAAAATTATTTTTGAATACCCAATTCACCCCCCCTCTTGGGTGGTGTCATACATATACAGGACCCACAGAGCAGTCTGAGGGCAGTGTGTTGGGAAGCTATTTTCATTTGATATATTATGCATCCAAAACATTAAATTCAACTCGCAATTAGTCCACGACTGAAAAAGAGTTTTTAGTTATTGGTTTTGCTTTAGATAAATTTCGGTCATATTTGCTTAGTTCTAAAGTGATTGTGTTTTCGGATCGTACAGCTTTGAAGTTTCTCTTGGCAAAGAAGGAAGCAAAACCAAGGTTAATTAGATGGATCCTTCTTTTGCAAGAATTTGATCTTCAAATTAAAGACAAGAAAGGTGCTGAGAACTTAGTAGCAGATCATTTGAGCAGGTTAGTGACACAAGAGGATCCAATTCCTCTGCAAGAATTATTTCTTGATGAGCAATTGTTCAAACTACAAGGTATGATCCATTGGTATGCCGACTTGGTAAATTATTTGGTTGCTAAGACTATGCCTTCTGATTTAAGCAGATCTAAAAAAGAGAAAATTAAAAGTGAGTCTAGGTATTATGTGTGGGATGAACCATACTTGTGGAAATTTTGTTCTGATCAAATTATTAGGAGGTGTGTTCTTGATAATGGGATTAAATCAATTCTAGCTTTTTGTCATGCATTTGCATGTGGAGGTCATTTTGGACCTAAGAGAACAGGTAGGAAGATAATGGATTGTGGTTTTTATTGGCCTACCATAAAGTATCTGCAGCTTATCATCCTCAAACAAGTGGGCAGGTTGAGGTATCTAACAGAGAGGTGAAGTCTATCCTGGAGAAGACTGTGAAGCCGAATAGAAAGGATTGGAGCCTTAGACTTGATAATGCTTTGTGGGCTTATAGGACTGCCTATAAGTCACCCATAGGTATGTCCCTTTACATGTTGGTCTTTGGTAAGATGTGTCACCTTCCTGTTGAGATAGAACATAAGGTTTATTGGGCTGTTAGACATTGTAATTTGGATTTGGATACTGCTGGTGTGGAAAGGAAGTTACAATTACAGGAATTGGAAGAAATTTGACTTAAGGCTTATGAGAATTCTAGGATTTATAAAGAAAAGACAAAGGCATTTCATGATAAATTGATTTTAAGGAAGCAATTTGTGGTTGGGCAAAAAGTTTTATTTTATAATTCTAGATTGAAGTTAATGCCTGGTAAGTTGCATTCTCGTTGGATTAGAACCTTTATTGTTACTAATGTGTTTTCTTATGGTGCTGTTGAAATTCAAAGTTTAGGAACTAACAAGGTGTTCAAAGTCAACGATCATAGACTCAAGCCATTTTATAAGGGGTTTCAAGAGCATTCATTGGAGAAGATCAAATTGAGTGACCCAGTTTATTTGAATTAAAGAGTTTTGTTCTCGAGCTAATGATAATAAACAAAAGCGCTACTTAGGAGGCAACCCATGGTGGCTAGCCGCCGCAATAAGATTTGTTTTCTTTTTTCCTATTTATTTATTTATTTATTTATTTATTTTATTGGGGACAACAAATGAACTAAGTGTGGGGAAGGGGATTAGAGTTTGAAATCTGAAATATTAGGGGTTAAAATTCACTTTAAATGACTGATTGGTTGGCTGAATGGTTAAATTTAAGAAATCTTGAGTTGGTACAATTCTTTGAGAAATTGAAAGACTTTCTTGATTAGTTTAGTAAAGTTAACTTGATTAGCTATTATCTCTTGTGCATTTAGAATAACTTGTTGAATTTATTGATTCTTTTTGACATAATATTTGAGGCTTGAATTAAAAATGGTGAAATTTCTAAATTGCTTGATTATAATTCATAACCATTATCTTTAAAATTCTTGTATAAACTGCTTGGGCATAGAAATGAGTATTGTGTGTGTGTTAACTTTTGAATTTAAGAGTACTAAATTGTTAAAAAAAATACTGAAAAAAATAATAATAAGGAAATAAAATGAGCAGTTGGTTACTCCGTTGTTCAGTAATGGATAAAGAGTAGTGTTAGTAGCCACTTGAGTTTATGACTCCAAATAGCCGGGTATGGGTATCACCAATATGCGTCCTCGTGCCGAAAGGATGATGACATCTCAGGCAAGACATTAATGCTCAAAATTAATTAAACAGTAATAACAAAAAAAATTTCAGCATTCCTATTTAATTTTTGTGTGATTTGCGAGACTTTTTGTGACTTGGCAGATTATCAAATAATTCTTCAAGTAATGGTTTAATTGATATGAAACTTTAATTGCATGCTTTAAATCACAATGTTCGAGCCTCGTCTTTTGTATTAGGAAGAATTTAAATTTAACTCTTATTTCTCCATGGATTTCAGATATGCTTATTCAACTTAACTTTACTTTGTAATTAAGATAGTTTTTTCTTTTCCTTTTTTTTTTTTTTTTTTTTTTTTTTTTTGAGGATTGTGAAGAGTTGGATGAATTTTCTTTTTCAGTAGGTTGATAAGTTGAGTCATGCTTGAGGACAAGCATGTAATAAGTGTGGGAAATTTGATATGTGCATAATTTGTTACTTTTATTCTCAATATTTTTGGTATTTATGAATTATTTTTAAGTTTAACTCAGTTGGTTAGACAATTTTTATCAATTAGACATGATCTTAGTTACTTTTGGAATAATATCATTAAATTAAGAAATTTCTAGCATTTTTATTGTCTTGACCTTTGTTTGGTTTTTCAGGACTATCTGAAGTTGTAGGCCTCCAAACTGGAATCCATTTGATTCATTGGAAAGATTAAACAAAACTCTACAAATGTCTAAGAAGGATCAAAATCCAGTTCAGCCTCAAAGTTGATCGAAAGTAGCTCTAAATCCAGGATGTTTAGAATGAGCATGCACAGTAGGTTTCAATTTTTAATTCATATCTGGAGTTTTACATGTCCAAATAAACTCAGCCCAGGCCCATTTGAACCTTAATAGCCAGCTCTACAATTGTTATGAAGACCACTAAGTGAAATGACGTCGTTTTGAGTGTTAAAAATGACAGATAAGTTGATCATTTTTCTATAACGTATGTTGAAGACCTGTTCGGGTTTTTTTTCATATCCTGAGCTGTGAGTATCCGTTTTGGGTGAATGATAGCTCATTGGAAACCTGAGAAATAGATATTCAAAGTTGTTGAAGAATTAAAGAGATATTCAAAAGAGAAGGTCTGAAAAAAGGGGAGAGAAATCAGAAAGAGAAGATTTTCAATTGATTGCTTTCAAAATCCCTAATTAATTGGGGATTTTTTGTTGTCTTTGAGAGGATATAAAAGGAGTGATCTTGGGAGCAGCAAAACATTAAGGTTTTTAGTTCATCATCTATTTTGAGTATCTATCTTTATTCTTTTGTTTTAGTGATTGTAAGTCATGGGCATGAGTGGCTAATTTCTTAGTTCAATTCAAGGGATTCAACATCCATTTGTATATTTATGAGACATGTTCTTACTTTAAATTGATTCTCCTTGAATATTTGTGGTTTCTTGCATTTAAGGTGTTAGTTCTATTGAATGATTTGCTAAGGCCTATTAGTCAATTATTTGGTATGATTAAGTGTTATTTCATCTTCATAATCCGTAATTATTGTGTAAGATTGAATGTTAGTAGCAATTAGATTTTACTGATTATGTTCCAAGTTTTCGGTAATAATCTAAAGAAACAATGGGTTGAATTAAACAATTTATACTTTTTAAATTGTCATGCAAGTTTAACTACTTCATGTTCTTAATCTTTTATTAGATTGAAAAGGATTCCTTAATTCTGGTTCATTTAATAATTAGAGTTAATGAGGGTGCTGGGCTCAAATTAGTGATAATAGGGAAGTCAAGGAATTTATCATGCTTATTCCTAAGTTTCAGTTAAGTATTCAAAGAATAATTAATTCATAATTTGTCTGTGATCATTTATGCATTGGATTACAAATCCCCTTGAATTGAATGTTTGTTAGATTGAATTCCAATTTAAGTTTATTAGTTACTTTTCTTTTGATTGCCTTGATTGAATTTCCACAAACCAACCCCCTTTTTTTTCTCTTACAAAATAACACAAAATTTAAGATTTCAGTCTCTAGGGTTCGACTTGAATTCATCACTTCTACAGTTAAATTCAATAATTAATTTTTGGTGGAATCGATAAACATCAATATAATGTATAGTAATAAAGATACTTCAAAAAATAAATAAATAATATAAATAAATAAATAATATAAATAATTAATTAATTAAAGACAAAGCTCTGCACAGTAATGATTTTATATATGATGTAAATGGTAATGCACTATTTATTATTTCTCATAGTGATTAGAGAGGATAGAATTCTTCTTAATTCAAACTTGGGGAAGCTGAGAAGAGACCCAGACAATCTAAGGTGATAACAGAAATAAGAGAAACGCTTCTATTAGAATTTAGAATTAAATTACTTAACTTAAGCCACTAGCTAAACTTAGAACTATAGAGATTCTATCGAAAATTCGGCAAAGTCTCCTCTAAAAACTTGACTTAACTGCCTGTTGACTATCCATAAATCACAAACAATATATAAAACCCATCCTTCGAGCAAATCCTTATCAAATCCATCCGCCATCGACAACATTTATCAAAATCTCATCCTCAATATTCACTCACATAATTCAATTTTATTATATCAATATCTAAACATAATCATATCCCAAACTTCAAATACATTTATGTACACACATATATGCACTTTATAATTCTAAAATTCTAAACCAATTAATTAATCACAATCAGCTACCATAAATACCATAAACTAATCAAAATTAATTCATTTATAAAAGATTAAAAATTTTCTATTTATATATAAAGCTATTCAAATAATCTAATTTCTTCTCATTTAATTATATCTACTTCAATAACCAACTAATCCGAATTAAGGGCATTTATCTATTGAGGTTACCTAACAAGAATCATATTCACTTAACTATTTATTCAAAATCAACTTAATCAATTGATAATTTTAAATTTGGAATTTATACCAAAAATAAGGAACTAGGTCTTAGAGTATACCAATCGAAAATCGGGCTACGATTCCATGATCCGCTCGAAAAGAAGATGATTCTGCCTCTTGGGGCCTCATCAGAGACTCACCAGCCAGTCGCCAGACCGCCTCCGTCTATGGTGGCCGAAAAATCGTGGTTGCTCGAAATCGACCACTCTTCACACCATCTAGCTGGGATTTCACTCAGGAGTTCATTTTTGGTGTTGGTCGAGTGAGATCGACCCTCTAACTGACCGGAACGGGCTCGGCTTGCCTGTTGTGCCGACTGAAAATGAATGAAGCGAGAAGGAAGCTACACCATCGACAAGGGAGATGCTAGAGCTGTTCAGCTGTGTCGAGGTCTCCAAAGACGGCGAAGGCGCTGCTGCGCCTATTGCTAGAGAGAGATCGCAGCTTGCCGATTTGCTACGCTCGCCGGAAATGAAAACAGAGAGAGATCGAAGCTCGACATCGTGGAGAAGATGGATTCGATCAACTCAGGTGGCCGAAAACAAGAGAGAGGGAGAGAGAGGTGAACGACGCCAGAGGAGAAAGAAAGAAGAAGAAGAGAAAAGAAAGAAAAAAAAAATATAGGGTTTCTAAACTATTTCAGTTTGATTCAAATCAATTTGGTCCAACTCAATGGTCTAGGCCATATCCTACTTGATTTACGGGTTTTTCACTTGATTTCGGAAAGTTTAAACTAGTTTAAAGGTCTGGTTTAGCAATAATAAAATATGTTTTTGCTAAATTTCATTGGTTAAAATTTTCAATTAAAACTTTAAATGAAAATTTTTTGAAACAAATTTTTCGGGTCGTTTGAATGCCCAAAAAGGATATCAAGTTATCATTCAATCCTCAATCCCTTTCATGAATCCTAAATCATTATCTATATAAAACTATAATGAAAAATAATAATAAATTAATTTTTACTGGTAAGTAAGAGAAAAGAAACGAGAAAATGATCTGAATTGATAATGGTAATCATTTTGGGTATAACAATAGTATTACTTACCCAGTGCATTAGAGAAAGGAAATATGAACATACACAAATTCTTAAAATCCAGAAAGTGACCCAAACAGATATATATAGTTTTAGTTTTTTTCAATTTCATAAACACTATTTTCTTTCAAGTCAAACAGATTTAGGATATAAAAGAAAAAATATTAAGAAAATTAAAAATATTTAATCAAGAGGCCATCTATTTATTGCATAGAGATATATATATCTTACTAAATTAAAGTGATAGTGGTTGCAAATTAATTCAATAACGAAAAAGAAAATAAAAATAAAATATTGTTATTAAGAATAAAACTCTTTTAATAACTCAACATATAATAAGAAATAAATTACATTAAAAAATTACCAATTTGAATTTCAAAAATCAACCCTAGAAAGGCTATAATTTAATAAAATTTGATATTGATGGACAAAAAAATAAAATAAAATAAAGCCAATTCAATAAATAAAAATTACAAAACAAATCATGTTAAGATCAATATTGGTCAGTTAATGAGTTTGTTTAAGTTATTTGTTTTTCTACTATTCTAAGTTGCAAATTTAAAATAAATAAATTAGTTAATTAAGTAATAAAAAAAAGATTACATAAAAGAAAGTTATATCATTTCCAAATAAACCCTCAATTTTCTTTATAATAAAGAAAAAGAATATATTTTTTTATTTTTTATCTTTGATCTCTCTCTCCTAAATAAAATATTATGTATATTTATTTTTTAAAAAATATTTATCCAATCAAATCATAAACATAAAAAAAATTATACATTTTTCTTTTTTTATCTCCCTCCTAAATAAAATTATTTTAAAAAATCAAAATATAATCAGATATTTAAAAAATAAAATATAAAAACTTTTAATTATTATCATATATATTTTTATTAAAAAATAAATTATAAAAGAAAAAATTTAAAATTTTGAAATTCTTAATTATCTATATGTATTTATTTAAAAAATAATTTTATAAATTATATCCAATCAACTAATAAAATATAATTTTCTAATTGGCTATGACTAAGATTATGTTAGGATATTTCAAATTTCATAGATAGATAAACTATCTATAGATAGGAGTGAGCATTAAATGGTTTAAACCGCAAAACCAAACCAAACCGCACCAAATTGTCAATTTAAATGATTTATGGTTTTAAACAATTCGGTTTGGTTTATAATTTAATAAACGGCTTTCAAAACAATTTGGTTTGATTCTCATTTTATTAAACCATTTAAAACCGAATCAAACCGCATTAATAATCTATGATGTCATTGTACTATTAATTTAATTGTTATATATTTTATCTAATTTGAAACTTTGAAAATACAACCTGTGAATATGGCAATTTCTTTTTGATGTTATTTCTTATGTTCTTAATACTATAGTACTGAAAGAAATTTATTAGTTTATAAATAAGTTCTTAACACTTTGGTGAATCATAAATATTAATTACATATAATCTTCTTACTTTTATAAATTTAAATTGCAAAAATTGATATTTTATTTTATACGTTATACTTTATGTTATCAAACAACTAATCATTTTTTTGCTAGTTATATTTTTTTCTTATGTTTCTATATATTATATATCATATATGAATTCATTATGTTGTTCAATTATAATTAAAATAATCATTAAATTATTTTAATGGTATCAAACTGCAAACCAGACTACACCAAACTGCTTTTTGTGGTTTGATTTAATTTGATTTCATTGATTAAATGATTTGATTTGGATTGAAAAACTTATAAACGGTAATTTATGGTTTGTTTCAAAAAAATTTTCAAACCGTATCAAACCAAACCATGCTCACTGCTATCTATAAATATAGATATGTATTTTTATTGAATTATATTTTCTATTTTATATCAAACAATAAATCTTATATATATATCCTCAATAAATAATAATAAATTACATTTATTCTTTTTAAAATTAGTATAACCAATCAAATTAAATATTTAACAAAAGTAAAAACAAAACATATTATATTCTTATCATATTTAACATGTACCTTATATAATATAATATAACCAATCAAAATCAAATTACTTTTATTTTTTCAATCAATATTATTAAAATTTTAAAAATATTATATTCTTTTACCACATTAATAGATACTTTATTTGGTATATAATATAGTTTCTTAGTTTATCTAACATAATTTGAATTTGAATAGGAATTTTTTGGAATAGAAAATGTTGATTTGAATTTTTGGTGTTGCCCCTAATAATTGATATATATTATATTCTTATTCTTTTTTTTAAAAAAAATATACATTAAAACCGGAGAGAATTATTATTTTATCCTTCTATTTTGTTAAAATTATTCAAACAAAAAATTAATTAGGACCATATAAACTATTTTTATACATTTTTAATAACATTTAATAACATAATATTAAGACTTGTTTTTCAACGTCATTAAAGAACTTAAATTTAATAGCAAAAGTTTTTATAAATTTCAATACTTAATTAATTTTATAAACTCAGTCGTGCATCAATGAGATATAATAGTTAATTGGGTATTTATCTTTTCCTTCCGTTTAAATCAAGCATCAGATATTTAAAATAATTTTCTATCATTTTTTTAAAACATCTAAATTCCATGAATTAAATATAACTATTTCTTTTCTCATTCATAAAATCGCGCATATTACTAAGGAGACAAATTAGAATAAAAGGAAAAAAATATAGAAGGAGGGGCTTCACCTTTCCATTAATTTTTCTTTTTTTTTTTTTCCATTAAATACTATTTACAAGAAGTATATATTACAATGTACATAGTTATTAGTTACCCTAGAAACCAAACTGAAATACTTATAAATTCGATAATTCATAATCAAGTCAAACATTCGAACAGATTATAACTTAAACTTGAATTTACAAAATAAAAAACTATGTAATTCAGCATTATGTGTCAATTTAATACATGATTAACAAATCAATTTATGCAAGGAGATTATATTTACCGAAAGAAGAAGACATGATTGAAATCTCAAGTTTGACATAATAATTCTTGATAATTAAAAGTAATTAAAACTATATATATATATATATATATATATATATATATATATAATGGTATGATAGGATAACTTTTTAATTAGAATAGGAAAAAAGACAATTTTCCTATTTAAATATTTTTTTAGAAATAAAAATAACCATATTAAATAGAAGAATCTTTCAAAATAAGATGAGACACAGCGGAAGGAACTTCCTCAAACCAAATATATCTATAGAGGACAAAGCTAAACGAGACAAAGCATGAGCAACCTCATTTCCTGCTCTACGGGAATGGACACAGCTCCATGTAGTAGCATTTGAAAGCACCAACCTTAAGGAAAGGACACGAGTACCATACTCAGTATCGGGGAGAGAATCCTGCTGAATATGCTGCACCAATATTTGCAAAGCCTAGCTTAAGAGCCATTTGAGAACCAAAGATACCTGCTTCCACTTCCGCCTGATTTGCACTTAACATAAGCTGCAGGCGCTTGCAACCAGACACCATAACGCTGTCTTGCGATTTTCTACTTAGAATAGATTAAACTCTCTAATATTTTAATAGAATTTAAATTCAAATAAAAAATTAATATAATCAATAAATATATTAAATAATAAATAATTAAAAGAGATATATTAATATGGGAGATTAATTGTTAATAATAATGATCATCTATATTAAAAAATAATGTGATTGATAACAAAGTAATTATATAATTATTATAAAGTATAGAATCTATGTCAAGGACAATTAATCTATGTATATTATAGATTATAAATTTATTTTATTATCTATTAAGTTAAAGGGAGAAAATAATTATAATAAATACATGAAATATGTAACTAAAAATAAATCCTAAATCGGATAAAACTAAAAACATTTATAGTAAATAAAGGAACTTTTAATTTTCATATGTAGCCTTATTATATAACACTAAAATAATTAAAAATAAAATATATTTATTAATATAGTTAACGTTAGTTATCTATTAAGCATAATATTTAAAATAAAATTTAATTGGTCATTAATAATATTATTTTAGAACATTTTAAATTTCATTAAGGGTATTATCGTAACGTTAATTATCTATTAAGCATAATATTCAAAATAAAATTTAATTGGTCATTAATAAGATTATTTTAGAACATTTAAAATTTCATTAAGGGCATTATAGAGAATCCTATTATTTCCCTCCTCATTCCCACTTTTATATATAGTATAGACTATTTTTTTTTATAACATACATCGCACGTTGACTGTATTCATTATATACTCATTTTTATATTATTTTTAATTTTTTATCTATATAATATTAAAAATATAAGTTTTATTTACATTAAAATAATAACAATATGTTAATTTGTATTAGACTTGTGGTACAAGCTATTTGTAATACTACTTCTTATATACTTAATTATTTAGTCCCTAATTTATAAATGAGATTCTTAAAAGCCTAATAAGTGCCAAAAAAAAAAAAAAATCAAGCTATCACTCAATCTACAACC
>NC_143155.1:17021380-17046754 GCF_041381405.1 Jatropha curcas
CTTTTGCAACTCAATAATGCAAACTTAAAAAGACTGGGGGGCACAAGACTCAAACCTGTGAAAAGAAAGAATCCACGCACTCCTTTTGAGCAGTGGCAAAGACCTGTTGCACAATTAACTTGATATAAGAACAAGATATTACAATTTAATGGAATACCATGAGCACATGAAAAGTGAAGCATCAAACAAACATGTCAAAAGCTTCAGTTAAGATGTTGCAGGCTGAATTCGCTTCAATTTTTGGGCCACTTGCTTCATGGAAGGTCTGGATGAAAGAGATTCAACAGTGCACATGATGCCTAACCTTCCTAATATAATTACAATAATAATAATAATAATAATAATAATAATAATAATAATAATAATAATAATAATAATAATAATAATAACAGTAACAATAACAGTAACAACAATAATAATAATAATAATAATAATAATAATAATAACAGGAACAATAATAATAATAATAATAATAATAACAGTAACAATATTAATAATAATAATAATAAATAAATAATAATAATAATAATAATAATAATAGTACCTCATTCGTAATCGCAAATACACAAAACTTACTAAAAATTATTATAATAAAAACACATAAAATCGCAAAAAAAAAAAAAAAAAATCGAAAAAAAAATCGCAAGACTTACCTCAACTTGTGTCCAAATAGCAATGGAGTGACCGGAGTTGCAATGGAGCGGAGATGGTGGCGTCGGGCGGGCTGGAGCGGCGTCAGGAAGGACTGGAGCAGCGCTGCGAACGGAGGAGAGGAGAGGAGGAGGAGAAGAAAGAGAGAAGAAGAAAGAAGAAGGAGGGCGTCTAGCGTTTAAAGCCCTAAAATTTGTCGGTCGCAAATGTCATTAATATCGGTCGCAATTTTTTAACTCGGCGACGTCATTTTACTTCGCAATAAAATTGCAATCGATTTGCGACTCAGCCTGTCGGTCGTAAAAAATCAGTCGCAAATCGGTCTCAGAACTTATTCCCAATTTTGAAGCACGCAATTTTTGCGACGGAAAAAATGTAGTCGCAAATCGGTCGCAAAATTGGCCGCAAATCCATAGTACACTAGTCGCAAACTGAAAAACAAACTCGCGGGAATTTTTAGCGCTACAATTAGCGACTGTTTGTCTATAGGTCTCAATTCGGTCGCAAAATTGCGACCGATTTGAGGCGGTAGCAAAAATCAGTCGCAAATCGGCAATTTTTTTGTAGTGATTGAAATGAGGTTGAAAGCATTTGGATAATCGCAGGTTTAATTTCAAAATTATTAGCTTCCACCCTAGGTTTAGTGATACTCGAGATTATTCCATTGAGAGAAGGTGTTGTGTAATATTGCAAGGTGCGGACATGAGGTTAAGGTCCATCCTGAGGCTTAACTTCATCGTCCATGGTTGCTCGCTGTTCTGGTTTATTCTCACGTGCTCTTCTAGCAGCGTTGTTCCTACAACAAGTCTTTTCGATCTCTGGATCAAAGATCAAGGGTTCAGTCCTACCTGATCTTCTTTGCATAAACACCTGAAATAATCTTCTAGAAAAATTAAATAAAAATAAAAATAAATTTCTAAATTAACAATAGGGTAATTAGTATTGATATTGATAACGCTAATGCCCAGCAACGGCGCCAAAAACTTGACAGTGATTTTCACAAGTGTACGAAATTGTAACAAGTAATATAGAATGAGAAGAGTATCGTTTCCACAGGGATTGTATACCAAGTACCAAAATTATGTTAACCTACTATTATTTAGACAGCAATAAGAGGAATTATATTTAAGAACTAACTTCAGTAAATAAAAGAGAGTAAGAAGATATCAAGAAAGGTAATTTTTGATTAAAAGAATCAAAGATTAAAAGCTAATAGGGATTTTGACTTCACTTAATTTTATCCAATTTATTTTATTAGTTCGTTAATCAATTTTAATTGTTCAAGTAGGGGAAACAACCCTAAATTCACTAAAAAGCTCTCCCGATGTATTGTTAGTTATTTTAACTCGGTCTAATTACTTATCTTCCAATAGCGCAATCAAACATGAATTAAATCATCAAGTTTCATGGTTTGTTTTGTGAATTCATAAACTAAAGTCATTAACTTATGAAAACCCCCCATGAGTCAAATCATATAGCTTCCACATCAAGTTATTATTCTCATGTAGTTTATTACCTTTTTCATATCAAAACCCTTCTCCCGATAGTGATGAATGAAATAAATCAATCCAGGGGAGAAACTCTGCCTGGAAGGATTAAGTTTAATAACAAATTATACTTTGAACAAAGGAAAATAAATCTAATATTATAAATTGGAAAAGAAATTAAGCTACATCAAATCCCTAGTAAAAGAGTTTAGTTCGATATAGTAATTAAATAAAACTCAATAATACTTGATAAAAATTCCATACTTAATGTGAATAATGAAAAATAAAACAAGATTAAGAGTTTAGAGATAAAAACTAGTCAATAATTAATTCTGGACGACTTCCTTGAATCCTTGCACAAATCTTGAATGCTTGAAGTCTTGGAAAGAGAGAGAAACAATAGAACAAAACCTATCAAACTGCAGATCACCCTACAATGAATGGCTCCTCTCTTTATACAGATTTTCCTAGGAGAAAATTCAATTTAGTTTAGGAAATAGAGTCCTTATTAAGTAAGAAATCTTTTTGGAAGTAAGAAACAGTTTAGGCTTTGGATTTCTTCTCAATTAGGACTCTTCCATCTGCCTAAATAGGATTAGATCTTGATTTGTATGTCAAGAAAGTATCTGAGATGGGCCCATGAAAGTGGTAGAGACTGGCTGGCATTCTCGACTTAAGACAACACTTAATTCGTAGCACGGGTGTTCTGTGCGGCATGGGCTGGGCGTGCCAGAGCCTGAGTTCTAAGGATGGTTCAGCACGGGCCGTGCTTAGCGGCACGTCTAGAGAAGAATCTATGGCATGGGCGTGCCCCATAGCACGGTTAGGGCGTGTTAGGCTCTTAGTCTCCAGGATTAAATGTATCACGGGCGTGCTTAAGTAAGCACGCCTTTGTGTTGATGCCCTCTTTAGGCACGGGCATGTCGTCTAGCACGGCCTGGGCATGCCGTCTAGTACGGCCTGGGCATGCTAGAGTCTGAGTCTCCTCTTGATTTTCCTTGAGTCCAACACTGGCATGCTGATGTGCAGGGGCAGGGCGTGCTAGATTCTGAGTGTTTTGCTTTATTTTGCTCTTTTCTATGCCAAAACCCTATAAATTTACTTATGATCAAGTGGATTATGATTCAAGGAAGCTTTACACAAAAACATAAATAAAACTGGAAATAAAAACTAAATAGGTAATAAAAATTCTAAATAACCCTAATATGAACTATATTAAAAATACTATAAAAATAACACTATCAAATTAGAATCTCTATTTTCTACATGCATTGGTAATTGTTAAAAACTATTAATCAATGTTTTCCTTTATTTGTAGCTCATTCTAGACGCTTTCCTAGAGTTTCCTTTCATTTTATGACCTGAAAAAATTCTAAGGCAATGGTGAGTGTCTAAACTCGATCTAATACCACTTGCACAAATACTATCATACATTAAGTTTAGCCTTTCAACTACAAAAAAATGAGAAGGAATTATGCATGCATCACATCATCAACTACAATTACAATAATTTCATATAATCACAACAAGTGGTAATTAGTCTATGGTGTTCCCAATCCCAGGGACCAAACTCAATTGAGCATGCTACACCATATAACCATGCTATAATCCATATCCCATGGTCTTTGTCATCTGCATCCAGGGACCCAACCCCTATTTTGGCTTGACGGGTGCAATCCGTCTATAACTATTTTATTTTATTTTTCGTCAATGATGCACATAAAGTTACAAGGTGCATAAGGGGATGTCACTCTCTCCGCTTACAACCAATTCCACTATAGTGATCAACATTGTTAAGGAATATATCTCTTTCCCTATTCTATAGTCCCTACCAGTAAGGAATATATCTCTTTCCCTATTTTGTAATCCCATATTTATCTCTTTTCATATCTTTGTTAAGTAGGCAGATTTTCTTTCCTTTTTAGACTTTTTATTGTTAGGACTTATACTCTATATATAGGGCTGTAATTATTAACATATACAAGTCAATAATATTAGAATTATTCTCGCAAATTATTAGCTTTAACATGGTATTACAGCCATAGTCGGACTCTAATTTCATCACCATGTCCGGTGCCCCTCCACCAGTGACCATCGTCGTATCTACAACCCTTATACCGATACCCCTTCCTTCCTCTAATCCATCATGTCTACAAATCATTCTTTTATAATTAAACTCAACCCCAAAAATTACTTGGCCTGGAGACATTAATTTGCTCCATTGTTAAACTATCAAGGCCTTTCCCATATTATTGATTCAACCACACTTATTCCTCCTAAAACAATTTGCTCCACCACAGATCCTCAACAAGTTGATAATCTAGAATATGCTTCTTGGTTTAACAATGATCAAATGGTTTTGACTTGGATTCTTTCTTCCTTGACTAAAGAAATTTATCCATATATTACTGGGCTCACTTTCACATCTTCTACCTGGCAAGCCTTGGCTCAAGCTTTTGGCTCTGTTTCTAAAAACTGTCAACTTCAAATTCACATTGACCTTCAGGAATTAAAGCTCCATGACATGTATGTTGCTCAGTATTTACAAAAAGCGATGGCCCTTGTCGATGAACTTGAAGCAGCAGGTCGTCTTTTATCTTTCGTCGAATTCAATGCAATATTGTTAACGAATTTCATAGTATCATTACTACCTTGAATTTAAGAGTTGAACTTGTTTCATTTCATGAATTATTTGGCTAGTTAATTGCTCATGCAATTTTTATTAAAAGCTCTCAAGAGCTTCATATGGCAAACATGGTCATGGCTGCTAATCCACCATCTGCTTTTGTGTCTTTTACTCCTAATAATGCAAGTTCTCGGTGCAACAATAATTCTTATTAGTCTAATCAACAACCCAAAGGCCCATGTCAAATTTGCGGCTAGAAAAATCATACTGCGGAGACTTGTAGATGCAAGTATCAGCCGAACTAGAATTTTGGATCCCCTCCAGTACAATATGCACCACCACGGTCAATGTATCCACAAGCAAATTTTTCCTATATACCGCAGCAAAATTTAGCTCCTCCTCCCATGCCATTGTATCCCGATACAACCACTAATTATCATCTCACGCCCAATTTTAATCAACTGCAGGCTCCCACACCGTATCAAGGTAATGATTAGCTCTTTGTTAGCAATAGACAATGTTTGCCCATCATTCACATTGGTAATATTACTATTCCTTCTACAAAAAGGCTCTCTTAAATTAAATAACACTCTTTGTGTTCCATCCATCACCAAAAATTTACTATCTATTCAAAAATGTGTCGCTAATAATTTCATTTATTTTGAATTTGGCCTCATTACTCTTATATAAAGGATCAAGTGACCAAGAAGGTTCTACTCAAGGGTCCCAGTGAGAATGGTGTGTATACGATTCCAACAAAATAGGCTATGATGGCAACCGTTCCCTTATTTGATGATTGGCATGTTCGTTTAGGTCATCCCAACTCGCGTCTTCTTGCCAATGTTCTTCATTAGTCAAATTTTCCTAGTTCGTCTTTTAAATTAAGTCCTTACTCTGCGTGTTGTTTAGGACAATTGTCTAGAGTTCCTTTAGCGTCTGTTGAACATACAAGCACTACTCCTTTTGATATTATTTATTCGGATGTTTAGGAACCTGCTCCAATTTTGTCTACCTTGGGTTTTCGTTATATGCTTTTATTTGTTGATGATTACACTTGCTATTCTTGGATTTATTTTTTAAGGCAAAATAGTATTGTCTATTCCATATTTTTATAATTTCAACAATATGTTCAGTGCCAATTTAACATCCATTAAAGCCTTTCAATTTGATTGAGGTGGTGAATATCAGAAATTAAATAAATATTTTAAAAGTTATGGCATTGGTCATCGCATTGCTTTTCCATATACTTAAGAACAAAATGAGGTAGCTGAACAAAAAATCTAACATATTGTGGATACTAGCCTAACATTATTATCACATGCTTTTTGCCACTAAAATTTTAGAGTTATGCTTTTGAATTTAGTGTCTCGGTAATTAATAATTTGCCATCACAATCCATAAACAACCAATCCCCTTTCTCTATGCTTTTTCATAAAACATCCTCCTTGTAAGATTTTAAACCTTTTGTTTGTGTTGTACACCCCTTTCTTCATCCATACAACAAACATAAATTTGACTTTAGATCCACTCCTTGTATTTTTTTGGATTGTAGTCCGTCTCACTCTGCTTATCATTGTTTTGATGTCACTACAAATCGGGTTTATCTGGCTAGACATGTTATTTTTCATGAAAAATCTTTTCCATATTCATCTTTGGTACAGGTGCAAAATTCTTCTTCTTCATCTGAGTCGTCGTCATGGCTTGTTGTTTCGCATACAACTTGTTCTCTTGAGGCTCATGTGTAACCTTCAAGTACATCTCCTTCTTTTTCTTCAACTATTTTAGCTTCTAATTTTGCAGGTACATCGTCCTCTTTATCCTTGACATATTTGCACAATGATTCTTCTCCTTCCATTAGCTCTCCTACAGCCCCCAATCTCTCCTCCTCCTGTTAATTTCATCATTGACTTCCCCAAATATGATCAGCCTCAACCTTCCACCGACCCACCTTACACCGCAACCTCTCTATCCTGCACTCACCCTATGCAATTACTCCTGCTGCCATGGCCAAGCGTGAAGCATATTCTGCTTTGCATAAAAAAAAATTATCTCCACATTGAGCCTCAAACATTTCAGCAAGCTGTCTCTTATGTAAAATGGAAGAGTTCTAAGTAGTCTGAATATGATGCACTCATTGCCACCAAAACTTGGAGCTTGGTCCCAAGGATTGCAGGTAAAAATATTATTTTCAATAAATGGGTGATCCATATTAAACGGAAATCTGATGGATCTATTGAACGTTACAAAGCACGGTAGTAGCCAAGTTTTATGCACAAGAATCTGGTATTGATTATTTTGAAACTTTCAACCCTATTATCAAGAGACCACAATTCATACTGTTATCGCTCTTACTACTATGCATAATTGGCCACTTCGTCAATTTGACATCTCTAATGCCTTTCTTTATGGATTTTTGGATTATGAGATTTTTAAGGATCAACCTCGAGGTTTTGTTGATTCTGTTCATCCTGATTATGTGTGCAGACTAAACAATCTTTATATGGTCTTAAACAGGCTCCGCAGGCTTGGTTTCATCGTCTTGCTTCATTTCTTTATGGTCTGGGGTTTCGTTGTCTTTAACAAACCTAAGCTACACATGATCATAGGCAAATCTTAGCTAAAAAAAAAAAAAATACTCAATATGTGTTGTGAACTATACAATAAACTAATGTTAGAATTATCATCTTAACTTTTTCTTTCTTACAACTCACACATTTCTTAGACGGTGCAATATCATTCTCCATATTTTGAAAATTTTAAAATTTTACTCAAAACATATACCTTACGATTCAAATAAAAAATATTTTTTATAAAGCCGCATGAAGCGCGAGAGATCACCTAGTTAAGCATAAATTAAAATCCAACCTAATTAAGCATTTAAAAAGAAAAGGAGTAGGGGCCTACCTCTTGAAGCATTCCTTGTCAAAGCAGAGCATCAAGTTAGGTCAAAATCTTCGACTCAAATAGTTCTTCGAAGAACTTGAGATGATGATTTTCTCCTTCTACTATGGAGATCATTATCTCCTCTTTGGTCATTTTTTTTATGAGCAAATGCCTTGTAAAATAAAGTTACTTATATTGCTCAAGGTCAAGGACCAAAATTGTGCATGAAAGAGAGTTTTAGAGGGGTATTTATAGCTTAATGTTGGCTCAAGGGTCAAATTCTAATCTCGAAAATTTGAGGATTAAAACAAAACAAATAAATTTAAGTTATATTATTTGTGCTAATATTATTTTATGCAGAATTCTTATGGAAAGAAAACGAACAAGGCAAGTCCTACAAAAATCCATAGTGTGTGAAGATATCCGAAAACCCTAGTGGTTAGGTATTTAGGATACATTGTAGGATAGAGAGAAAATTCATCTATAAGCACAAAAACTAATTTTTCTCTCATCAAAAATATTTTTCGGAAATTAGATTCTTCAAAAATAAATTCTTTTTTTTTTCAAAAATCCTTTAAAAGAAATCAAAATGATTCAATTACCTAAAATTAAAGAGATTATGTCTCTAAATGATTTTGGTAATAAATCATATGTTTTCTTTTTCGGAAATTATCTTTGAAGATCTAAAGAATTTTAATTTATTCTCTTACCTAAAATGAAGGAAGATCTCATCTTTTTCGTTTTTTAGTAAGTAGTATCTTTTCGAAAAATATTTTCCAAATAAAATGCTTTCGAAAATCTTTATGTTTAAAGGAAAGGAAGATCGTCTTTTATTTTCTTACCAAAAGGATAAAACAAATTTTTGGTAACTAAGATCTTCGTATCTTCTAAATAAGGAAAGCAAATATTCTGATTTTAAAATCAAATATCCACTTTCTAAAAACGAGAGTCACAAATCTCTATATAAAAGGGAGTTTTCACACTTTGAACTAAATGGAAGAAAGAGTTTTCGTTTTAAGAGTATTCACCTATTGATCACATCCTTTATCTCTCAAAACTTACTCTCTACCCCCATTTTTCTTTTCATCTTTACACTTCACGTTTTTATCTTTAAAGAGAAAAGAACTTTTATAACTACTTTTGAAAAACTGTTCAGTGTTCTAAACGATTTTTTAATCTGAAAAACTGTTTTTCCTGTACTTATATTTGCATTTCTGTCTGTCTATTTAGATTCTATAATCTTTAGTAGACAGATTTTTTTTTATTTGATAAACAATTGTGTAATAGCTTAGGTTAGAAGCTATTGTGAAAGAGGTTATCAAGCAACCTTCTCCGTGAGAGAGATTCTAATGTCTTGAATTGAGTTTCTGTATTCTGCCAAAAACAGAAAGGGTTGACGTTAACTAGAACCTTTGGAAAATCTAGTGGGATAAATGGTAGATCTAGGTGTTGATCTATTGCCTTGTACTGTTGGTTTGTCTCTTACCCTTGAAAAGAGATATCATAGTTGAGGATCTCAAGATGAGTCTTGGGGAGTGGATGTAGGCGAGTTAGTGCCGAACGACTATAAATCATTGTGTTAATCTTTTTAATTTCTGAAGTTTTGCTTGATACTGCTTTACTTACACTTCTGTTTATATTTTAGAAATGCTAAAGTTGTTAATGAATTTGATGTTCTAAAACTGAAATAAGTCTTATCTTCTCTGAACATTAGAACTCTGGAATTCTGATAAGTGAATATACCAAGTTCTAAATTGTTCTTCTATTTTCAGTATATTTCACTACTTGGGTTTCTAATTAGTTTTCTAAACCTGATTAAAGCTCTGTGAAGCAGTTCTAATTTTAATAATTGTCTCTCACACAGTCTTATATGATTTTCTAAACTTTATGAGGAAGTTCTAAATACAATAGCTTTCCGTCATAAAGAAGTTCTAATATTGAATAAGACATTGTGAAGCAGTTCTAATTAATAGCTGCACTTTGCATAGTCTTTCTATTTTTATGAATAGAACATTGTGAGAAAGCTCTAATCCATAATCTATTCTCACAAGTTCTTTATTTTTCCGCTGCACTTAGAATTCTATATTTTGTTTTAAAATCTAAAATTTATATTTTTAGAAAACCTAATTCACCCCCTCTCTTGGGTTGTGCCATACACATATGGGACCCACACTTAAGAGTTGAAGGGGAAAAAATAAGAGATTGCAATGTGGGTTTGTAGTGAAAAGGAGACCTAGCTACCTTAAGCCTGGCAGTCAGCTGACTAGCCACTAACCTAGGTGACCAAGCTATCCTCCGATATATTTTTCTTAGCTTCCGATCCTATTTAGCCTTAATTCACGCGATTCAAGGCTTATTTCAACTCTGATTTTGGCCTATAATATATCTTTAAAAATCTCTGAATGTCTAGTTTCTAATTCACTTGAATCATTAAAAATTCGATCTATAAATCAAGAAATGATCAAAATAGTGGAGAGATGTCACTTTTTAAGTTCTTTTGGTGTACATTGACTTTGTGCTTAGGGTTTAACCTAGACTTTTGCCTATAATGTACCGTTGTAAAGCTATTTTTGTCTAGTATCCAATGGTAGAAATTTTATGCTAAAATTGCTTCCATGGTAAAAGTTATGGCTAAAAGCATAAGCAAAGATCACCTTTGTCTGCTAAGATAAGCTCTGATTTTCAACCGATTCGCTATTGGTTGCACCGCACCTTTTGTGAATGATTTTTATTGATATGGAGGTGTACAAAATATGTATACACAACTATAAGTTTTTGCATGAAGAGAAGGTGATTTTGCCTCTGAACCTGTTGAAGCCTCATTAGACCATCGTTGAAAATCGGCTTCACTAGAATTGTGCCCGCTACACATCAAAATGATTAGAATTTTATAAGGATCTCGAGTATTCCACCAATGTTTAGAAATTTCGACATTCTAATGAAAAAACCCAAAATTTCACGTTTTTAATACTTGAAATTAAAATCTCAAAGCTGTCTAATGATAACCAATAATGTCTATTGAAGGAAGTCACTCACAAGATAGAGAAGAATCATTTGATGTTTGGCCAGTCAACTGAGCTCGCCGGAATTTGCAGTAATTGCTAGAAATCGAAGAAGCTTTGCTATCGCAATTGACGAGTTCCAATCCATAACAATAAAGGTCCAATCATTCAAAACGAGGCTAAGAGACAATTTAGTGTTTCAAAACGGAGCCACAGCCACCAAAATCAGGTTAGATGGTGACCAGAGTCACAATTTGAGAGAGAGAGAGAGAGAGACAGAGAGAGAGCCCCTCCTATGATGGAGAAGAGGAAGGACTTAACCTACATCAAAAGTAGAGGGGAACGAAGATCGATCGAGGCAAGTGATCCTCTTACCTTCTCTTGCCGGGAGTTAACCAGAGATAGGGATTATAGAAACAACACTAGTTAGGGTGTGGAATCGGAGAGAGAGAGAGAGAGAGAAAGAGGTAGGGGGTTAAATTTGATTGTTGTTCTCTTTCTCGATCTTACAGATGAGATCAATTCAGTTCAATTTATAAAAGCGTCTAAGTTTTCAGGTATTTTTTGGAATTAAATTGGTTTGATTTGATTTCTAACAGTTTAGATCGCAGTTTCCTCCGATTTTGTCAAATGACTCTAGATTGTTATTGATTTATTTTATTAAAAATTTTAATTTACCTTCATATATATGTTGTCGCGTGTCTTTATGCCCCCGCCTAACCCGATGAGGATACAAGGACGCGGAATGAGGGATCATGGTTATCTGGAAGTCTTTAAACCCAAGGATTGATTTAAACCAAGTAGAGAGTGGCTGATTTAAAATAGAGTTGCGTCACGCTGCTGTAAGGTGCGTGACAGCACTGATAGTTGCGTCACGCAACTCCAATTAAGGTGACGTCACCTTGAAAGCCGACAAATAACGGTTTTACATTCCGTTTGGATACGTGGCAATGATCCAGAAAGTGAGCTGCGTCATGCAGCTCTCGGGTCCGTCACGCAATTGTTAGCTGCGTCACGCAGCTATCCTCTGTTGCCCTATCCATATAAATACTGCGTTTTTATCTTAAACAGGCAGAATTTTGGAGAGAGGATTTTTGGAGAGAAATTTTAAGGACTAAAAAATACACTTGCGGCTGAGGTTTTCTGGAAGAACTCTTTTGAGTTATCTTGAAGAAAATCAGCCTTAGAGATTAATTAGATTGAAAACAAAAATCACACAAAAAGAGAAGAAGAGAGAAAAACAAAAGAAAAAGAGATTTTTGTTAAAACTTGGTGAACAAAGACTTCTGGGACCTTGAAACCTTGCTCCTAAGTCGTTCAGATTGTTTACAATCCTCAATCTGAGGGTTAGGTAATTATCTAAACTTTTCTTGGTATTTTTTAGTTATTAATTCGTTATTATCTATTTTGTTGATGTTTGAGTAGCTTGATATTGATTAAACGGTACTCTGCCTATTATTGGACGTTTCTGAGTTATATTAAAACAAGTTTTGATAAAAAGAAAACGTAAAAAGGGTTGTTTGAAAGGTAGTTACGAACCAGAGCAGTTGCGTCATGCAGCTACAAGCTGCGTGACGGAACTGTTCATGTCAAAAACATGTTGACATTACCCCGACTAGTTGCGTGACGGAACTGTTCGTGCTTATGATTTTATTTCGCTTTTATCTTCTTATTTAATATTGTATTCTAAATAAACGACTGATGGATCTGAAGGTTTGTCCAAAGTCATGAACAGTTGCGTCGCGCAACTATTAGGTCCGTCACGCAACTGTTCTTCCATAGAACAGCTACGTGACGCGACTATTCTAAGGTTCCAGAAATAATTTTTATTTTTTAAGAAAATAATAATTTTGTGCAATCAAATAAATATTCAATTCTTTTTATAATTCAAGAGACAACCAATAGTGGGCAGATTGCGATTTAATCAAGCACATTAATTTATTATCATGCATGATTTCGGGTTGTTAGGGTTTTCTTGAATTTAAATTGGGTAGAATGTATTTTAGGTTCGGTTTGTGGCCCGCCTTTAACCATAAGGGAAGAGCGGGTCTTTTGAGTATTTTAACTTGACTGCTATGGGTTGAATGATTGGTGTGATTTAAATGATTATGAATGCAATGAATGAATTTACTTGGGATGATTAAATAATTTTCCACATAGGAACTCGGTTCGATTTATTTGGGTTGGGCTTGTATAAATAAATTGGCTTTTCTAATTAAAATAAATTAGAAATTGTAGGTTAAAAGAGGCCGGTTTTTCGGGCGTCAGCCTTCAACGGGCCGATGTACCCAATTCCCTTATCCAGAATCGCACTTGGTGTGCCTGAGCAGTCTTTTAAAATAATTGGCCTTAAATAAAATTGGGTTAAATGAAGTCATTTTAATTGGAAACGGTCCCATTGCCGAAAAAATGGGTGGCGACTCAAAGTATTTTATAAGACCGATTTATTGGCCTCGTATTCCTAAAAGATTTTGTCACCACTTGTTAAGAATAAAAATCACATTTTCCATCAAAAATGAGAATCGAGCATTTTTTGGGTCGCTCGGGGGCGGTGCGAAAACAGATTGGCGACTCTGCTGGGGAACTGCATCCACTAATCCCCGGTTATTTTAATAATTAGTTGGTTGCAATTAGGAGTTGACTCTAAAGCCTACATTTTCTGAATAAAATTTGATTAGAAAGCCGTTGGGAAATTCTTTAATCGTCCGTATGTGCTTATTTGCTTTCCTTTATCTTTCTAGGATCTTGCATTCATGCCGCATTTCTCTCTTCTCATCACTTTCTACCCATATTACCCTTCGGTATTTTTGTTAACTTTGAAGGTGGATCCAGCCTAAACCTCGCGTTTTAGGCACATCCATCCGAGAATTAGCAAAATTACCAACCGCAAGCCTAGTACCTTTAAAGGTGCGTCAAAAGGAGTAGGCCCATAAAAAAGCCCGAATCCTGTTTGCAGAGCCCAGACTTTGTAAGCCTAATGGACTAAAGCCCATGCATGTAGTCAAAAGCCTTAGTCACTTCCCTTAAGGAACACCTGATTCTGTTTGCTGTTATTATGCCGCATTCAAGTCCGAGAGTTTATATCGTCAATCTCAAAACTCCCAGTTGGTTGTCGAGATTAGACTAAATTCTAGGAAACAGATGTCAAAACTTATACCAACAGAATCCGTGTGTGGTAGAAATAAGGTTGGAAGGCATGCATTTCCCAACTCCTATTCCCCTGTATGTTATAAACTGTACATATGTTGTGACATTCATGCACCACGTAATATTTTTCTTTTCAACCATGCATTTAAGATCTAATTTTTGGTATGGACGTTTGACCTTGATTTTGAGACTGGGCCTCAAATTCGTTTTGAATAATATAATGCAATCATTTATAATGAATTTATACCCAAAAGAAAAGGGAGTTATAAGGGGGGTTGCGATTCCTTTGTATTTTCACATTTCTCGCATTATCTGAAAGTAAGTGAGAGATTACAAAATTTGTAACAAAACAAAATGAGATCTTGCTTGGAACCATATGTTCCAAGGCAAAAAGTAAGGATACAAAAACAAAAAAAGATAATAAAAAGTGTTCCGCTTGGAAATTCTTTCATTCCAAGGCAAAAGTTAGGGACTTGAGAGAAAATAGTCGACCGTAAAATCCAAAAGGAACGATCGACGACAGATAATGCCAGAAATATTTGAATACAAAATAAGTTATTGCCATGTTATTCACACCGAATTTTGGGTCTAGTCGTTGAAATCGAGCTCTTATTTCCATACCGATCATTAGCATACTAGAACTGCATTCCTCATCCTATGTGCTGCTATTTCTCATGCATACATGCAGGACCTACTTTAACTCAGGTATTTTTATCTATTAGTCAGAATTGATCCCTCCCGGGAAATCACTTCGAGAGCTTGGCACCGACGCCCTGGTCAACGTTTGGTTAGAGTGTCCCCAATCCCCGAGCCTACTCCAGTTAGTCCTGTGATTCGTTCAAGTTCATCGGATTCAGTTTCTGATTCAGATTTCGTAGAAATGGTTGACAACACTGTGAATGAGACTGGTTTCTCTCCAGCCCAGATAAGGACCATCACTGAGATAATAGCTGCTGCTTTCGCCCAAGAGAGGGCACAAAATCAGATTCATCCTGCTTCAAGCAATCAGCCTACGATTGAGGAAAGGGAAATTCTAGAACCCACTTCGGATAATCAGGCCTCCGCTGGTAACGCTATCCCAGTTGAGAATGATCTAGCTAAACAGTTTGCAGAGCTGAGGGATAAAGTGGAGAAAATGTCTGCTGCAAAAGAGAAGGACCTGTGAACCCCTTCCCCGAAAAACACATAGGCATGTAATGCATATGATGAATGAGAAGAAATGCACGTGAATGTGTGAATCGCCACCTTGTTTAATTATTTTAGGGTAAACTAGGAAAAAACTCTAAGTGACTCCATTTTTAATTAACCTAATTACTAGATTAATTATCCCAATGATTAAGGCATGGTCTTCGAACCCGAGGTGGATCCCGAGACTATGTCATGCTGATGAACTAACCATGAATGAATGCTTTGCAAGGTGATTAATGTAATCTGGACCAATTTTTAAGTGATTTCGACTTGCCACTCGGGGTTAAATCCCGAACGTGCCTACGTACTTCCGTTTGAACGGAAGATCAAAGTCAACGTAGTTCGATAGGCCTCTTTTAGAGGGCTTTGAATGGGGATGCTTTATGCATGAGTGAGTGTATGCTTTGTGCATTTTGTTTAGGCATTTTGCCAAAGAGTGATTGATTTGATTTAGGCATTTGATGCCAAAATTGTTGATTTAAGGCTTTTAGCCGAAAAGTTTGATTTAGGCAATTGTTGCCAAAAGTTGATGTGATTTAGGCGATTGTCGCCAAAATTGATTGATTTTAATTTAAGCGATTTGTCGCTAAAAATGGTTAATCTTATTTATAGGTAATTTGTTTGCCTAAAATTGATTAAACCGTAGGCAATTTATTGCCAAAAGGTGATTGATTAAACTGTAAGCAATTCGTTGCCAAAATGTGATTGAATAAGGCCGTTGGTCACAATTATTGATTTATTGGACTTTTAGGCGAGACTGAATGAGGCCGTTGGTCACATTTATTGATTAATTGGACTTTTAGGCGAGACTGAATGAGGCCGTTGGTCACAATTATTGATTAATTGGACTTTTAGGCGAGACCGTTCAAAATAAGGCAATTAAACCGTAGTTATTAATTAACTAGGTTCTTTAGTCAATTTTGTCGGATTTAAGCTTTAATGCCACGATTATTGATTAATCGGGCATTCGGGTTTAATCACACTTAAACAATTCGTTGTTAAAACGTGATTGATTAAGGCTTTTAGTCACAATTATTGATTAATTGGACTTAAGCCAGATTTATTGAAAATAAGGCAGCTGGACCGTAGTTATTAATTAACTAGGCCCTTTAGCCAAAATTGTTGGATTTAAGCCTTAATACCACGATTATTAATTAATCGGGCGTTCGGGTTTAATCACACTTAAACAATTTGTTGTTAAAACGTGATTGATTAAGGCTTTTAGTCACAATTATTGATTAATTGGACTTAAGCTGGATTTGTTCGAAATAAGGCAATTGAACCGTAGCTATTAATTAACTAGGCTCTTTAGCCAAAATTGTCGGATTTAAACTTTAATACCACGATTATTAATTAATCGGGCATTTAAGCTTAATCACATTTAAACAATTTGTTGTTAAAACGTGATTGATTAAGGCTTTTAGTCACAATTATTGATTAATTGGACTTAAGCCGGATTTATTTGAAATAAGGCAGTTGAACCGTAGTTATTAATTAACTAGGCTCTTTAGCCAAAATTGCTTTTAATTGAGACAGTTTATTTGTCTAAATATGATATGAATGTATTTATGCAGTTGTAGAATTATTAGGAGTAGAAGAGAAGCATGCATGAGGTGCTAAAATTAAATAGGCAGAGTTACGTTTAAGTACCTGATTTAATCGACGACCGCTTCTTAATTCCAGATTAAGCTCCTCGTTTGGGAAAATATTAATTAATTTTAATTTGTTCAATTTTAGTGACCAAGTATCACAACAAAATACAATTAAAATTGAATTAAAATGCAAAAAGCGGTAAAAGAAATCGCAAAGAGCGTGGGGGGAGAAGGAGCATCCGTCAACACGGACCGAGCAAGCTCAAATGGAGGGGTAAGTGGCTTATTTATAGGCAAAAAACGGGTCTAGGGCAGCAGGTGCCGCAGGGGTTGGCGGCAGCTGTCGCCCAGGCAGTGAGGCGGCAGGTGCTGCCGGGGTCGGCGGCAGCTGCCGCCCAGGAGGTGGGGCGGCAGGTGCCGTGGTCAGCGGCAGCTGCCGCCGCGGCGGGGCGGCTACCCAGGGCGGCCGCTACCGCCAGAGCCGGCGGCTGCTTCCGCCGCAGCTGGGCAGCTGCCCAGGGCGGCCGCTGCAGCCGTGTCCGGCGGCCGGAGCCGCCGTGTGCGGTGGTGTCTCTCGTACCTCGCTCCAGGAGCTTTTCCGGGAGTTCCGGACCTCCAAAAATTATTCCGGGACCAGTTCTGTGATCCTCGTAATTTTCTGGACATTTCAAGTACATATTGGCATACTTTCAGCGAGTTTCCAAAATGGGCTCCGGCCCGGCCGGACTGTTTGCAGTCCGAAAAAAAAGGCACTGTAGCAAAGTCAAATTTATTGTAGCAAATTTTATTATTCGCAGTCCGGGAAAACTGGCTTTTTGAGCCTCAAAATTGGAGTATTCACAGGACCCAGTCATTAATTTCCACGTGGCTGAATATGTCTTGTATCCTTCAAGTTCCACTTCATTCAAGACTTTCAAGCATACCATATTCGAAGGAGACAATGACCCGCAATCCCATCTATCTGAATTCCTCCGGGTCTGCCAAATGAACCGATATAACGAGGAAGATGTCTTACGGGCATTTCCTCAGACACTGCACAAGAGTTACAGGAGATGGTATGATGGCTTGGATATGGAGACACAGAGAAATTGGGTCAAGCTACAAACTGCTTTTCTCAAACACTTCAAAACGGATGACAGTGATGAGTTCGGCCTGCGTCACTTGGAGTGTTTGAAGTAGGAAAAGGATGAAAGTTTCTCGGATTATTACAAGAGGTGGAGAACAAAACTATTCATGGTCCAGACAAGGCCAAAGGACCAAGAGCTGATCAGGATTTTCAGTCGAAGTCTCCTACCTTTCTTCAAGGAGAGGATGTTGGCCCAACCTCTCACTGATTTTGCTTTAGTTCAAAGGGCTGGGTTGAATATCGAAGAGCTATACAAAGATGAGAAGAAGAAGAATCGAGGGTTTGGTAACTACCGATCCTCCTACACTGATAGAAATGCTGGAAACAGTGCCACAAACCAATCAGGGACTAGCAACACGGTTGGAGCTGTCAATGAGAAAGTAAGAAGGGAGTTCACCGATCTGGGTAGACCTTTGAGCACGGTCATGAGATCCTACATTAAGAATGGCGTGCTATCCAAACTGCCTGTTAATCCAGCTAAGCCTGTTCGGGGTAGGTTTGTGGATCGGGACCGCGAGTATCACCAGTGTAAGGGGCATTCTACTGATGATTGCTTCAAGTTAAGGAACGATATACAGGATCTGATAGACAGTGGAAAGATTACCAAACCTTCTGAAAGGAATAAGCCGAGCACAAAGAACAATCCATTGTCATAATACCAGTATAACTATCCACCCCACAAGTCTCAAGCGGGTGGGTCGGTTAATGCAATTGGGAGTGGTCTATCAGAAGAACTAGTATTAGCAGAAGCCGAGTGGGAGGAAAGGATGTGCGCCATGCTGAACCTCTGGGATGATTGCAGCAGTGAGGAGGAAGAAGAGAAGAGGCCTGTGAAGATTGAAATTGAGAAGAGCATCACAGTCAAAGTTGGTGAAGTACCGGAAAGTCAAGACGAGTAGGTTCAGTTTGCGATTCAGAAAAGTTTGGCTGATTAGGAAGATCAATGGTACTATAGCAGTGATGAGGATGTAACTGAAGTTGGCATCCAGAGCTTAACCCGAAGTAGTCGTGTGTATAATCCAGATAACAATGCTCAGTCTAAAGGGAAGGGAGTTGCCATCGATGGGATAGGAAAGAAGGCAACAGATAAGGGTGAAGAACAGCCTAAGGAAAAGAAGAAGGAAGATGAAATGGGAAAGGTGCAAAAGAAGACTACCGAAGTAGGCGAGAGTAGTCAAAACAAAATACCAAGCGGCGTAACAGCAAGTTTAGTGTTGAGTCAGCTACAGAGGACTAGAGCTGACATCTCACTATGGGATCTACTGATAGCCTCAAAGGAGCACAGAGAATCGTTATTAGAGGCTATGAAATTTGTTAGAGTTCTTGCCAGAATCCAAAGCGTAGATATGATCAATGTGTTACAGCGCAGGATTGGTGAGATTACCTTCTTTGATTCCGATCTTCCTCCGGAAGGAAGGAACCACTATAAGCCTCTGTACATCCAGGTTGCTATTAAGGGGCGAGAAACCTGCAATGTGATGGTGGACAACGGGTCGGCCTTGTGTGTATGCCCACTGAAAATGCTGTCCAAATTTAAGATTGAGGAGTCGGAACTTGAGTTGTCTAACATGGTAGTGAAAGCCTATGACAATACCATGCATAATGCTAGGGGCACTTTCAAGGCAAAGATTTCAACGGGGACTGTAGAAAGTTGGGTGGATGTAGTCGTCCTGGATATTTTGGCCAATTATGCACTACTGTTGGGAAGGCCATGGCTTCATCCTCTGGGTGCAATTCCTTCCACATTGCACAGAAAAGTTAAGGTTCCCTGGGGAACTGATGTGGTGACCATCAATGCACAAGAAGATTTGAATGTGGCGGCTATAGAAGGTTTGGAGGCGGCAGTGCCTTTGTCTGGTTTTCAGGTGGCCATGATTGATGATGCTATAATTACGAAAAACAAAAGTGCAGTTAACAGAATGAGCCCTTTTTCTCGTAAAATGATGAAGAAGATGCAATGGAAATACGGTTAAGGACTAGGTCGAGATTTACAAGGAATGTTTGAACCTCTGTCATCATCACATGGACAGCAAGCTCGACGTGGACTGGGGTACTCAGAGAATAGAAAGAAAGAGAAATATGATGTCCAGTCTCCGATAAGAGAGCCAGGACTGAACAAGATTTTCTTTATCCCAGAGGCTTTAGGGGAATTTTAGAGCAGAGGAAAGACCTATCCTGGCCTTGAGATCTTCATGACAGACTTTGATGAGCAGTTGATCAAGTCTCCTGAGCCTTCCTTCGAACAGTTGGTAGAAGGCACACAGTTCATGGTTGGTATGGTTCAAACAGGCAGTGGCACATAATGGTCACAGAAGATACCGGAATTTGAAGATTTCCTGGGGATTGGGGACGAAGCTTCAAGAATGGTGCAAGAGCAAAAGGCTAAGGCAAGGATCCTCCAGTCAATACTAGCAGCTGAAGATGTTGAAGAAGCAGAGAGGAAGGTGATGAAGATGACAGAGCATGAAGAGGCAAAATAAAAAGCTGCCCCAGAAGAAAAGGAAGCTCCAGATGCTGGTGAAGTGATTCAAGCTATAAAAGACAGTTGTGATGAATGTATTGAACAGGCTATTAATCCTGTCTTTTGTTTTTCTGATTATTGTTTTGAGAATGATTTGGATGGTTTCCCTTCATTATTTCAATCAATGGAAGTGAATTTTGACTATTTGTTTTCTTGTTTTCCCGATTGTTACGTTCATGGCATTGATTATACCACGCACATATTTGACATAAATGCATTGCATCATTTTGCATTTAACCTAAGCACCACCGAAGATCCCAAAATAATCGAAATCGGATCGGACTTTAAACCTGAACTTAGACAGGATCTCCAAGAATGCATCAAGAGGAATTCAAAGTGTTGACGCGTAATTTTATGCCCCACCTGACCCAATGATGATATGAGGACAAGGAATAAGGCGCCACGATCAACCAGAAGTGTTTGAACCAAAATTTGAACCAAACCGGCCCAAAGGAGCCTGACCCGCGTTAGGGCTACGTCACGCAGCTATCACCGGCGTGACGGCACTCTTAGTTGCGTCACGCAGCTCTAACAGGGATGACACCTCTGGCATGCGCCCGTGCAACGGCCTGCGCTATTTGTATGGATACGCGGCAACTGTACAAAAAGTAAGTCGCGTCACGCAGCCCCGCGTGACGTGACTATCCTCTGTTGCCCTAGCCATATAAATACAACATTTTACAGCAAAAACGGGACTTTTTTTTTTTTGAACACTTTGCTCTCATTTCCTCTAAAAAGATAACTGTTTGAGATTAAATTTTTGATTAACGACTAGAGCTCTTTCTCAAGAACTCAACTGAGTATACTTGAGGAAGATCAAGTCATAGATATCTTAGGTTGAAAATAAAAAAAAAAGAATACAAAAAGATAAAAAGAGGAAAAGAGAGGAAAGAAAAGAAAAGAAAAGAAAAGAGTAGTTTGAAAGGTAGTTACGGACCAGAGCAGTCGCGTCACGCAGCTACTACCTGCGTGACGCAGCTGTTCATGTCCAAGATCCCTTGATCTAGATTGGACAACCTGCGTGACGCAGCTGTTTGTGTACCCAGTATGTATTTTGCCTCCATATTTGTATTTAACGTTATGTCTTGAATAAATAATCAATATGCCTGAGGATTTTAAATAAGTCACAAACAATTCCATCACGTAGCTAGGAGTTCTGTCACGCGACTGTTCTTCATAAAACACCTGCGTGACGCGACTGTTCTAAGTTCCAGAACAAATGGTAAAGTTCCGTCACACGACTGTTCTTAATAGAACAGCTGTGTGACGCAACTGTTATGAGTCCCAGGATGAAAGATAAGAGCTACGCCACGCGACTGTTCTTCATAGAACACCCGCGTGACGTAACTGTCTTCCAGTCCCAGTTTATTTTTTTGTTATTTTGTCTTAATTTCATTTCATTAGATGGATTTTTAAGCTTAATCCGGAAAATAATCAATAATGGGCAAATTGAGTTTTAATCAACCCAAGTCAATTAATCTGTTGTGATTATGCTATTTTGAGATTTAATATTTGTCATTTCCTTTTTAACTATATTATTAAACTCGGTTTGTGGCCCGCCTTTAACCATAAGGCAAGAGCGGGTCTTTTAATTTTATTTGATATGTATGGTGGATGAATGGTGGGTGTGATATTTAATTTACGAATGGATGCGATGAATGATTTATTTGGGACGATTAAATAATTTTCCACATAGGAATTCGGTTCAATTTATTCGGGTTGGGTTTAAATAATTGGCTTTTCTAAAATAAAATCAATTAGAAATTGTAGGTTAAAAAGAGGCCGGTTTTCCGGGCGTCGGTTTCCAACGGACAGACGTACCTAATTCCCTTACCTAGAATAGTACTTGGTACGCCTGACCAGTTTCTCTAAATGATTCGGCCTTAAATAAAATTGGGTTTAAAATGGAGTCATTTAATAAAATTAAAATAAGAACGGTCCCATTGCCGAAAAAATGGGTGGCGACTAAAACAATTTATAAGACCGATTTATCGGCATCGTATATCCAAAAATGATTTTTATCACCTTTTTCCTAAAACAATGTAACACAACAATAAAATTGATGTTTTCGAATCCTTCCGGGGTTTCGGGATCTCGACGAAAACAGTTTGGCGACTTCATTGGGGATTTTGCACCCATTAATCCCCGGTTATTTTTTAAAACAATTTAGTGGTTGCAATTAGGAATTGACTCTAAAAAGCCTACTCTTCTAAATAAAATTGATTAGAAAAGCCGACGGAAAATTATTAATCGTCCGTATATGTTTAATTGCTTTCCTTTTCCTTCAATAGGATTTTTGCATTCACTCGCATTTCTCTCTTCTCAACTCATTCTACCCATACTACCCTTCGGTACTGGTGTTAAGTTTGACGGTGGATCTAGCCGAAACCTCGCATTTTAGGTGCATCCATCCGAGAATTAACATTACTACCAACCACAAGCCTAGTACCTCAAAAGGTGCGTCAAAAGGAGTAGGCCCAACAAAGCTCGAATCCTGTTTGCGGAACCCAGACTTTGTTAAGCCCAATAAGACCAAAGCCAATGCATGTAGTTAAAAACCATAGTTACTTCCCCTAAGGTGCACCCGATTCTGTTTGCTGTTGTTATGCCGCATTCATTTCCGAGAGTTAATATCGTCAATCTCAAAACCCCCTGTTAGTTGTCGAGATTAGACCAATTCCTAGGAAACAGATGTCGGAATTTTATACCAACGGAATCCGTGTGTGGGAGAAATAAGGTTGGAAGGCATGCATTTCCCAACTCCCATTCCCCTGTTGGATATAAACTGTTCATATGCTGTGACATTCATGCACCGTGTAACATTTCTTCTTTTTCAGCCATGCATTAATAAGAGCTAATGTTCGGTATGGACATTTGACCTCGATTTTGAGACTAGATTTCAAATTCCTTTTGAATAATATTATGCAATCACTTATTGTGAGTCGATACCCGAAAGAAAAGGGAGATATAAGGGGGTTGCGATTCCCTTGTATTTTCACATTTCTCACATTATCTGAAAATAAGTGAGAGATTACATAATTTTGTAACAAAATCCTGCTTGGGACCATATGTTCCAAGGCAAAAAGTAAGGATACAAATACACAATAAAAAATAATAAAACAATAAAATCCCGCTCGGAAATTCTTTCATTCCGAGGCAAAAGTTAGGGATTTGAGAGAAAATAGTTGATCGTAAATCCAAAAGGGACGGTCGATGACAGATAATGCCCGAAATGTTCAAGTACAAAATAAGTTATTGACATGTTATTCATATCGAATTTTTGGTCCAGTCGTCGAAATCGAGATCTTATTTCCATGCTGGCTTTAGTACATTAGAAATGCATTTCTCATCCTATGTGCTTTCATTTTCGCATGCATACATGCAGGACCCTCTTTAACTCAGAAATTTTTTGTCAGAATTGATCCTTCCCGAGAAACTGCTTTGAGAACTTGGAATCGACACCCTGGTCAGCATCTAGTCAGAACATCCCCAATCCCCGAGTTTGTTCCTGTTAGTTCAGTGAGCTATTCAAGTGCATCAGATTCAGAACCCGACTCAGATTCAGTAGAAATGGCAGATGACATAGGGGGCGAACCAGGATTTACGCAAGCTCGGATAAGGACCATTGCCCAGATTGTGGCCGCTGCTCTTGCCCAAGATAGGGCCCAAAACCAAGCTACTCCCCCTTCTAGTAGCCAACCTGTGGTTGAAGAGAGGCAAGTGCCAGACCCTGTGTCAGATAATCAGACATCTATGGGAAACACTACCCCTGTCGAGAATGATGTGCTCAAGCAACTTGCCGAGCTAAAGGAAAGATTTAACAAGATGGCTGCAGTGAAAGAAAAAGACTCAGTCACCAATTTTCACATAACCGAGTATGTGTTGCACCCAACCAGTTCTGCCTCATTTAAGACTTTCAAACATACCATATTTGAAGGAGATAATGATCCTCATTCTCACTTGTCCGAATTCCTCCGAGTCTCTCAGATGAACCGGTACAACGAGGAAGATGTTTTGCGAGCATTCCCGCAAACGTTACACAAAGACTATCGGAGCTGGTATGATGGCCTAGATGAGGAGGTTCAGAAGAATTGGATCAAACTGTAGACCGCTTTTCTCAAGCATTTCAAGACTGAGGAGAGTGATGAGTTCAGTCTGCGTGATCTGGAGAGTTTAAGACAGGGGAAGGACGAGAGCTTTTCCGACTACTACAGGAGATGGAGAACTAAGTTGTATAGAGTTCAGACAAGGCCAAAAGACAAAGAGCTGATCAGAATCTTCAGCAGAAGCCTATTGCCCTTCTTTAAAGAAAGGATGTTAACCCAGCCTCTTACTGATTTTGCCTTGGTTCAAAATGCTGGTTTGAACATTGAAGAGTTATACAAGGAAGAAAAGAAGAAGAATAGAGGGTTTGGCAACTACCGGACTTCTTATGGTGACAGAGGTGCTGGAGGTAGTAATCACAACTAGTCAGGGAATAGTAATGCCATAGTGGGGGCAGTTAATGAAAGAGCCAGAAGAGAGTTCAACGATTTAGGAAGACCCTTGAGCACAGTGCTAAGGTCATGCATCAAGAACGGAGTACTGTCGAAGCTTCCAGTCGACTCGACTAAACCCGTGCGAGGGAGATATATGGACAGAAATTGTGATTATCATCAGTGCAAAGGCCATTCAACTGATGAATGTTTCAAATTGAGGCACGATATTCAAGATTTGATTGACAGTGGGAAGATTACGAAGCCTTCCGACAAGAGCAAGCCAAGTACCAAGAACAACCCGCTTCCCCAATATCAGTATAATTATCCATCCCGTAAGACTCAATCGGGTGGATCAGTCAACGCGATTGAGAGTGGATTGCCAGAAGAAGTGGTATTGGTAGAAGCGGAATGGGAAGAGCGAATGTGTGCCATGTTGAACATATGGGATGACTGTAGTAGCGATGAGGAAAGGAAGGTGCCATTAAAGATCGAGATCGAGAAAAGCATCACGGTGCAGGTGGGTGATGTACCAGAGGATGAAGATGAACAGCTCCAGCTTGCCATTCAAAAGAGCTTAGCCGACCAAGAGGAGCAGCGGTACTACAATAGTGAGGAGGAGGTGAATGAAGTAGGTGTTCAGAGCTTGACCGGGAGTGGGCGAGTATACAATCCC
>NC_143155.1:17046770-17072167 GCF_041381405.1 Jatropha curcas
CTTCTTTTATTATCTTTTTTTCACTGCTCAAATTTATACTGAACTTGTTGAGATCTTGCTACAGGTGTGGGCCTATGAGTACCGGATTTACCCTTGTGGTCCGGGGGGTGATGCTTCAGCTGATACCTGGCGGATTCCTTGGTATCTGGTGCACTGCCACCACACCTTCTCCAGTTTCGAGGATCCACACTACTGGAGCTGCTATCTTAACGATAGAGCCTTATCTGATGTAAGTGCAAAGAATTTTCTGAATAACATGCCTCTCTTTTTTTCTTTTGTATTGTGTATTCACTGACTCTTCTGTTTTGTAGCTCCTTCTGACTCCCTGGGAGGGGGATACTTAGGAGGCTTATCCCGCTCATGCCGTGGCAGAGGCCTATACCCAGTCCAGATTCCTACTACGGGGTTACTGGTTAGATCGGTATTTCCTGGGGGAGAGGATTTATGAGCTCCAGGTGGCCACGACACAGAGGCGAGTGCCCAATGCTCCTTCTCACCACATGTGCCTGTTAGAGGGTATGACCCCAGAGGACCTATCGGAGGAGTATATTGGCTCTCCTGCTGATACCCCTCTGTCGGTTGGCGATTATGCCACATACTTCTCTACCCGTCTGCAGGCCAGGCTGCCGGAGGTTCGAGAGTACAACCAGGTGACTCTTTTATCTTCAATTATGATTTTTTTCTTCAACTGTTTGGCAAAGCGACTAAGTATATTTGCCTTTGACTTGTTGCAGGATAGGAAAAGGCACCGGACGCCTGCCTACTACAGGGCACAGGCGGAGGCAGAGGAGGAGGCGACTGCTCCGGCTGGACCTGCAGGAGCTGTGTTGGGCGATGTCCCTTTCCCTCCGGGCATGGAGGTGGCGCTGGACCCTGCTCTGGGCCTCTGGTCGGCCATCATCATCCCTGCTGACCTCAGGCAGGCTCCTCCACCGCTGCAGCTGGATCCTGAGCATGCCACACACGTAAGTAAAAAAAGTGAATTCACTAAGTAAGAGATATTTTACCTGAATGACTCCTTATTGAATATCCTTCTGTGCTTGCAGGTGCCTGCTCAGAGATACCAGGAGCTTTACCGGAGGTTTGGCTTTGCCCGATCATACATCGCCCGGCTCTATCCTGAGCTCCATGAGGGGTACGATTCTCAAATGCTTTGTCTTGTAACACCCGCCGCCCAATCCTGAAAGACCCGACGGTGGATGCCACATTCGGTGCTGGAGGCACCGTCCTAACCTCCATATAAATCAATTTCCATATTATGAATTAGAAGTGATTGAGTATTCACAAGTTTAGCAAGTAATAATATTTTGTTTTGAAAATGATTTGGGAGAGTCCTACAGAAAAACTGTAAGAGTTTCCCCTAAAAATAGAAGTTGCCAAACATATGAATACAAAGCACTCCCAAATTCAAACTCCAAACCCCATCAAACTCCAATAACAACATAATAGCACTTCTATATTTTCATAACTACATAATTCCTCAATAACATTTTAATAATCATCACTTAAATACATTCAGTATATGAATCTTATGCTTATCTCCGAATATATATACACTAACATAATTGCTAATTACATGCTTAAGTTATAATGCAAATAACACAATCTCCGAAAATATAATACTTATACATGCCATAATTCTTAATTACATAAATTTCAATCTACTACTACCACAATAGTCACTTCTGCTCTGATGCTACTCTTCTAGTCTTCAAGCAGCAACCACAGTCTTTAACCTGTGCGTGATAAAAATCGACGCGCTGAGTATAAAACTCAGTGGTGCTCATAATTCACATACTTACTAAAGTTGCGATGACAACTTACTTAAAACACAAATTACATAAAATCATTAAATTTCCACAGACATTTACATTTAGAGCAAAAGAAATATCAAATAAACTATTAATTAATAACATAAAGAAATATCAAATTACATTTACATTTATTACATCATTACTTGCACATTTATTATACCAATACACATGTACCTGAATATCATGCTTTGAAAATTTATTTGATAACATAATCATTAATTTCCAGAGTAAGGTTTACTAAAATAATATGATCTCATTCGTTTAATTCAAATACTTTGAAAGCAATAAGACGATTATAAATACAAATATGTTTACTCTCTAGTTAAGGCTCGTACTAATACAGAATGAACATAAGCAGATTTGATCGTGGCCTATGAAAGCACCACCGTGGCCTATGAAAGCACCACCCCCATCACACAATCGTGGCCTATGAAAGCACCACCGTGGCCTATGAAAGCACCACCCCCATCATACAATCGTGGCCTGTGAAAGCACCACCGTGGCCTGTGAAAGCACCACCCCCATCACACAAATAAGCGCGTCCGCCTATTTATAAGGGCTGATAACCCTAGCATATGATCATAGCTTCACGTAACAAAATCAATCTCATCATACCACGTTTCAATCATGTATAGTAGAGCCCAAATCAAAATCATTCTTTCACAAAAGTAATAATTCTTCAATCATTCTTTCACAAAACTCTTCATTTCTTAATACCCATCATTTCAAAATTTCTCAACTTACAACTTACAAAAATTACCACATTCTTCAAAGGAAATATTGAAAAAATATATATATAGATATATATACTTAATATAGGAAAATTTCTCATAAATTTCTCATAAATTCCTTTTCTTTTAATACTTTCTTAACATCATAATGAAATTTATCATAAGAAACTTCTTATCATATAAAATCATACTTATGTCATACTTATACCATAAAAAAAAATAATTAAGTAAGCCTTACCACCCTAGAGTGGTTTGGCCTCTTAATGAAAACCAAGGGGAGGAATTTCCTTCTCCAACCAAGCATACTAACATAACTCTTATGCTAGGTATCCATTTCTATCCTCATCATGCATTATCTAAACTAATTCCACACTTTATTCCAAAATTTCCAACAATTTTTCCCATTTATATCCATTTAAACATATCCACAATACCACTTTTCAACCTTATATCTTATTTTTGTCAAATCAATCCTCAAGCATACAAATAATCAAGAGAACCTCATCACACATGATTCATACATACATTTATCCAAATAAACCTATGAGTCAAGGCATAGGAAATTTCCAGCATTAAAATATCCTTGACCTTTGCTGTGTTTTTAAGACATAACTTGAGTTATAGGTCTCCAAATTGAATGAAATTAGATTCATTAGAAAGCTAAGACAAAATTATAGAAATGTTATGAAGGGGCCACAGTCCAGATCAATGTGTAAGGTGGCAAAAAGAAGCTAGGAACACAGACCAACAGTCCAGACCCGATTCAGCAGAACTAAGTCCAATGTTTATTAAATTCCTACTTAACCAAACACTCAAATTAAACCAATAAAAAACCATAGAAGTCTCAAGACACAGGGAAACAACTTTCATGAAGAACTCAGAACCTAATCGTGTCATTATAGTGGTCAAAATGGGCACTCAATTCAGTGATGCATATGGCCCGACATAACAGAGTCAGTTTGGGTATTTCAATCATAATTTGAGCTATATATCTCCAAATTGGACACAAGAGGATGGGTTGGAAAGATAAGAAGTATACCTACAACTTTCATGAAGGACTCAGACACAAATGGAAAATAGAAATGGTCGAAACTAGTCCTTAATCTCACCCAATAACACTATTTCCCAAATTCAGTTTTCTTCCACCATGAAAAGAACATGAAGAACAAAGATACAAGGTAGAGATTTCTACCACATACTAAATACTCATCAAACATCATCCTAAGAGCATAAACCAACAAGGAATAACAAGAAAACTTAAGACCTTATTCATCAATAGATTCTGCCACTCTTGGAAGATGAAGAAGAAAATGTTTTCCTCATCAATTCAACATATAGTTATGCTTAGAAATCTCCCAAGAACACATTTATACCACCAAAATTCAATAATCAAATCATTTCATATAAAATTCCCAATTGTCACAAAATAGTATAAACTTCACAAAATCAAAAAGTTTAACAAAGTAATTGTGTTTATGAACACTAACCTTTAAAACAAGCTTTAACAAGCTTTAATCAAAGTTTCTCAAGCTTTGGTCTTGCCCATATCTTTGTTAGAAGGCTCTCCACCCTTTGACCCAAGTAGGAAAATCACTAAATTCCTTGAAATTAGTCACCAAATATTATTTCTCTAGCTCACTCTCTAAGATTAATTACTTAAATCAAGTTGGATGGGTGAATTTGATGTGTTTACTAAGTAAGAATTGAAGAAAATGAAGAAGAAGAAGAAGAAGAAGGAGAAGGAGGAGACGTGTAGAGAAGAAGAAGAAGGACAAATTTTGTTGCTCAATAATTGATGGTTGCCTTTAATAAAGCAACTAAGGGGTATTTTGGTCTTTTCCCCAAATTGGATGGCTAAGATTAAGTCACTACTAATCTAATGGCTCCAAATATTCTCCAATGAAATTCCTTCAAAATATTATATATCTCCACAAAACTCTCTCATTTATTCCATAAAAATAATTCCTCCAATTTCCTTAATTAATAAAGCATCATAATTCACTATTCACTAATTCTCTAAATGCTCCAAAAATATTCATTACTTACTTTCTACCCATAAAAATCATGCATACATACTCTAAAAATATTAAAGAAAATATTAAACATATATAATAATTTTTTCGGACCAAAATAATACTGACTCCCGGACCGGTAGTACTATTCACAGACCGGTTGTACTATTCACAGACCGATAAATCACTATCCATTCATAGTTAATTATACTCAATATCTTCCTCGGGTCTAAATAAAATATTATCCCCCTCTCTGTAGCACCATTCATGACCCGATAAAATAATATCATTTTAAGATTTGAAAATTTTGGGGCGTTACATGTCTTATCTTTTTTTTTTTTTTTGCATACTCCTCTTACCTTTTTATGCTTTTATATTTTCACAGGATCTGGAGATTGGGAGGCTGCGAAGGCACCAGTCCCGCCAGTCCAGTGCTGTTACCCGACTCCAGATGGAGGTCGATCGACTTCGGACTAGGCTAGAGGTGGAGGGGATTCCATTAGATTTCTCTGAGGATGAGGAGGATGGTGATGATGGCTCCTCGTCTGATGATGCACTGCCACTTCCACCCTCTCAGGCAGCAGCTGGTCCCAGCCGGAGGCGACGTTAGCCGGTCTTCTCCATTCTGATCACCTTTTTGGGACATTTTTGTAGTTTGTAGGAATACATTTTCAGTGTTTTTACATTTATTTTACAATATTATTTACATTTTCTTTATTACAGCATTATTACTTTTGTTTTTATTACAGTATCATTTACATGTTTATTACTTACAATTTGTGAGACTTTATTCCTGCATAAGAAAAACACAAACACACAAAAATGCAAAATAAAAGCGTCCCATTTACTTGCAAAAGTAGTCCACCTCGTTAGTGCTCAACCAACCAATTTATTATAAATAAGGAAATAAAAATAAAATAAAAACAAAATAAGGAATATAAAATAAAATAATATAAGAACCAATCAGGAACAAGAAATGGATCGTAATACTTACCTGACAGGGCAGTCCACTTGATTAATGCGGACATAAAGGCTCAACCACCCTATTGTAAGAGCTGTCCATTTTATTAACACTCACCCAACTACCAAGGCAGTCCGCTTGATAAATGCAGGGGTGAATGCCCATCCACCCTTTCTTGGTTAATGTGATCATAAAGGCTCAACCTCCCTACTGTATGAGCTGGCCATCTTATTAACACAGGTATAAATGCCCAACTACCTGAGCGATCTATGCATAAGTGCCCCTCCAACCACCATCAACAGTAAGTACCAGGTCAAATAATGATAGCGCCTTATTCACTAAACCTGACCATAGTTTCCTGTCGTGGCTTGTCATGTACTTTAACCCCAACACCATGGTTTTCCGGTTTGAAGATTCTGAAGTAACTCCGACCTGTGAGGAAATGTGTGCTGTGATGGGTCATCACCCTGAACAAGATGAAACTCCAACTTTGCCCCCAGGCCCTAGGCATGATCTAGCCGAGATTGCAGCCCTGTGTCTGATTTACCTTCCTGACGGCATAGACCCGGATCAAGGTCTTCCCTTAGAGCCTTTTCTGAGTAGGGTTCTGTCCATGGATGTAGACCCCTCTTGGATTCGAGCTTGTTGTTTCCTGTTGTTGAATATGTATGTCATGAAGAATCGCCAACCTGGAATTGGAGATTTCCGACTGCTGACTGTTGTTCGTGACATGCAAATGTATCGTCGCACTGTCTTTATGATGATCATGGGAGAGACAATGTGCTGGGTCAGGGATATTGCCCTTCATGTCACCAACTTCAATGTTCACCATCAAGGGTGCCCGATGTTATTGCAAGCCTGGGCTCTAGACAAGTTAAGCCTGATTCCTCCAGTCCCAGCTCGTTTGATTCCAACCTATGGCCCTGCCAACTTTCGATCTCGGTCTCGAGGACACTTTGATTTTGGGGATAACCCTGTGATTCGCTGGACTTGTCCTTGGTGGAGGATCAGACTGGTCACTGCTGGAAGCATGAACCTCAATTACGTGTTGTACGCCAGTCTAGACCGTTCCATGGCCTATTTCCCAGACAGGATCAGCCGTTAGTATGATATGATACAACGCATTCCTAGAATCCATGACTTCGAGAGTGGTCCCATGACGCAGAGTCTGTTGACCAATTTGGCTGACCGTTGGCGAAACCGAAACACTTGGTACCTGGGTCAGGGGGTGATGCAGGACACCATAACACCTGAGTACGTCGACTGGTTTTACACCCCGTGATGATTCTAGATTTTAAAAAGATTGGCGTCTGATGACAACCTTTGCTAGAATAAATGTTGTTGTTGCTTCTTCTTTGCAATTTCCTGTATTCTAGGGCCGTGAGCTCCCAATTAATGTATCCCCTCTTTTTCAATGAATGACTTCGATAGTTATGTTTTTATTAATCCCTGCTTTCTGCACACATGGACAACAAAAGACAACAAATCTTTTCCTTCGAAATTATTTGTTGTGTTAGTCACTTGGGCCTCCTGCCCCTGAGTCAGTAAATGAAAGCCCATAAAAATGGATCATTTGATTTAAAGACAGAAGCTTACATTTGGAAATAAAAAGATGGGATGACCATTTTTATTACCTACATAGATCAAACAAAAACAACATATGTAACTTCTTTATGTATGCATGAACCTATTGAGCGCTAAGGTTTTATCCATGGTTTTTTATCGATCTTTCCAAGGAAATCACTGAGAAAATGGTATTCGTTCTCCTGATCGATGTTTAAAAGAATTCATCATTTAGGCAGGACCAACAACCAGAACATTTTCAAAATAGATGAGTCAATCTTGATCAGATAAGCAGAGAGGAAGGTCTTACATTCTTTAATCATATCCCAGAAACAAAAGGAAGAAAAATTTTAAAATTCAAGCCCTTTATTAATCTTACTTCTTTCAACATTATACAGAAGTAAAGAAAACTATTTTAATACAATGGTCATTCATTCTAACTATTCACTTACCTATTCTCCTTCTAGTCAAGTTGACGGCATTGAGCAACCAATCACAAATCTATCACGAACGCATGACATAGATTTCGCATTTAAACTAAGCACCCCGTGTTAATCCCGGAAGTTTTATTTATTATTATTATTTTATATGCTCTAACTTTTGCCTAGGCCGCCCTTTTGAGTTTTCAACCTAGCGAGCTCATTTCTTGCCTAGGCCGCCCTTTCGGGTTTTCAACCTAGCTTCTTTTTTTTTTTTTATCGAAATCATCATTTCAGACATAGAACCTTTTCATTTGGTCCTGATTGACAATCTGATTGACAGGCTTCCCTTCCATAGTGATTAATTCAGCGGCACCTTTAGCTAATAGCTTCTGAATTCTAAATGGTCCATGCCAGTTGGGTCTGAATTTCCCACCAGGATGATTCTGGGCTTCATGGTCCAATAATCTGATCAATACTAAATCTCCATTCTTTAAAGCCCTTGGATGTACTCGTTTGTTGTAGAAACGAGCAATCCTTCTCTTTCTCATCTGATCCTGGAATCGAGCGTTCAATCTTCTTCCATCTAAAAGCGCTAGTTCTTCATACTTTTTCTTGACCCATTCTTCTTCGATCAGACCAACTTCCACAAGAACCCTAAGAGACTTCTTTTCGAGCTCTACAGGTAACACTGCCTCCATCCCATATACAAGTTCAAAGGGAGACGCTCCATTCACTGATTTGAAGGTAGTGCGATGCCCCCAGAGCACGAAAGGAAGTTTCTCACCCCAGCTTCTATACTTCTCGCACATCTTGGACATGATTCTTTTAATCTCCTTATTTGTAGCTTTTACTGCACCATTAGCTTGAGGGCGATAAGGAGAAGAATGGTGATGCTCAACCTTATATCTATATAGCAACTGACCGACGTCCGCTTGAAAATGAGAACCATTGTCTGTAACTATGTGATGGGGAACACCATAGCGACAGAAAATGTTCTGTTCAATGAATCTAGCCACTTGTTTGGAGGTCAAGGTTTTGTAGGATTGAGCTTCGATCCACCTAGAAAAGTAGTCTACTGCAACCAAGATATACTGATGACCATTCGATGCTGCTGGCGTGATCTTGCCGATGATGTCTATTCCCCATGTTGAAAAAGGCCAAGAAGGAGCTGTCGGATGGAGTTCAACAGTAGCCAGATGGCTTTTATTATCATGGTATTGACAGGCTTTACAATGACATACATAATTAACACAGTCACCTTCCATCTACACCCAAAAATAACCCTGCCTCATGATTTTTCTGGCCAAACTCATGCCGCTCAAATCAGTACCGCAGACTCCCTCATGGATTTTCTTCATTATTTCTTCCTCCTCCTTTTTACCTACGTATCTTAGCAGCATCCCATCCCACGCCCTCCTATAGAGTTCACCATCGGCCAGGACATAATTCAAAGCCATTTTTCTAAGAACTGAACGGTCTTCCATTGTCGCATCATCAGAAAAGGTTCCGTCTCTCATGTACCGCAGGATATCCGTAAACCAGGGCTCTCTTTCTGACTCAACCTGGTTCACAAAATGTTCTTCGTAACATGGGATATTTGCTGCGGTAATGATGAACGGCTTCTTCGGGACCTTACTCAAATCCTGCCAAGCTGATGCTAAGTTTGCAAGGGCATCCGGAATTCTGTTATGGATTCTTCCTATGTGAGTAAAGGTGATCTTATCAAAGAGTGCTGCCTTCTTCAACAAGTACTCGACATAGGGCTTCAACCTTTCTTCTTCCACTTTCCATCTCTCGTTAGCATGTTCGATAACCAACAGTGAATCTCCTATCACCTTGACTTCCTTAGCACCTGATGCAAGAAGAGCCTCCATTCCCATAATACACGCTTCATATTCGGCCATATTATTGGTGACTGGGAACAACAACCTTTTGCATATTGTTGTGACCTCGCCATTAGGTGCTTCTATCACAATACCAGCTCCGGCTCCATTTCTATTGGCTAACCCGTCGAAGTACAATTTCCAAACCCCTGTTTCAACACATAACAAGTGTTCATCAGGAAATTTCAATTCCCATGATTCATCATCTGCAATCGGATTCTCTGCCAGGAATTCTGCCACAACTCGACCTTTGACCGTCTTCTTCGTGACAAATCCTGCATCCACACTGGACATCTAGATTAGCCATTTGGACAGCCGTCCTTCTAGAGTAGGCGTTCTCTGAAGATACTTCATAAGATCAAGTTTAGAGACGAAAATGACCCTGAAGGAATCAAAGTAAGGCCTCAATTTCTTTATCGACTTCACCACTGCCATACACGTTTTCTCTACCAAATTATACTTCTCCTCGATAGGCAGTAATTTCTTGTTGATGTAATAGATGGCCTTTTCTACTCCAGCAGCATCCGGCTGTGCCAACATAGCTCCAACTCCTGCATCCTCTATAGACAAATACAGGATCAGAGGCTCTCCTGGTCTAGGCGAACTCAGCACTGGTGGATTCATCAAATACTTCTTTATGTGATCAAAGGCTTTCTGGCAGTCCTCGTTCCATTTAACTGGTTAATTCTTCTTAAGTAGCTTGAAGATCGGAGCACAAGTGATGGATAGCCTAGAAATAAACCTGCTGATATACTGAATTTTTCCCAAGAACCTTCTCACCTGACGTTCTATTCTTGGTGGTTCCATATCCTAAATGGCTTTTATTTTGTCGGGGTCAACCTCAATCCCCTTAGGTCCTACAATAAAACCTAACAGTTTCCCTTTTGTTACTCCGAATACACACTTTTTGGGATTGAGTCTTAAGTTGTACTGTAACCCGTGCGAAGAACTTTTCCAGCATCTCCGTGTGTTCTTCCTATGTTCTCGTTATGATCACCATATCATCCACATATGCCTCCAATCGTTTATGGATCATGTCATGAAATAATGTTGTAGCCATTCTCTGATATGTTTCCCCAACGTTCTTCAGTCCAAATGGCATCACTCTATAGCAAAAAGTCCCAAAGTCAGTAGTGAAGGCAGTCTTATGCTTGTCAACTAAGGCCATCAAGATTCGGTTATATCCGGAGAATCCGTCCATGATAGAATAACATCCTATTCCAGCAGCACTGTCAATCAAAACATCTATGTGTGGAAGTGGAAAGTCATCTTTGGGCGAGGCTTTGTTTAGGTCCCTGTAGTCAACACAAACTCTTATCCTCCCATCTTTCTTCAACACAGCGACTATGTTGGGCAGCCACTCAGGATAATGTACTACTTCTAAGAATCCTTCATCTAACTGTTTCTGGACCTCCGCTTTGATCTTGTCTTGCCATTCTGGTTTGACCCGTCTCCTCTTTTGCTTTACCGGCTTAATACTCGGGTCGGTAGGAATGAAGTGTTCTACAATCGATCTGTCGATTCTTGGCATGTCGGCATAGCTCCAGGCAAATACCTCTGTGTTTTCGTCGAGATCCCGAAACCCCGGAAGGATCCGAAAACATCAATTTTATTGTTGTGTTACATTGTTTTAGGAAAAAGGTGATAAAAATCGTTTTTGGATATACGATGCCGATAAATCGGTCTTATAAATTGTTTGAGTCGCCACCCATTTTTTCGGCAATAGGACCGTTCTTATTTTAATTTTATTAAATGACTCCATTTTAAACCAAATTTTATTTAAGGCCGAATCATTTAGAGAAACTGGTCAGGCATACCAAGTACGATTCTAGGTAAGGGAATTAGGTACGTCGGTTTGTTGGAAACCGACGCCCGGAAAACCGGCATCTTTTTAACCTACGATTTCTAATTGATTTTATTTTAGAAAAGCCAATTATTTAAACCCAACCCGAATAAATCGAACCGAATTCCTATGTGGAAAATTATTTAATCGTCCCAAATAAATCATTCATCGCATCCATTCATAAATTAAATATCACACCCACCATTCATCCACCATACATATCAAATAAAATTAAAAGACCCGCTCTTGTCTCATGGTTAAAGGCAGGCCACAAACCGAGTTTAATAATATAGTTAAAAAGAAAATGACAAATATTAAATCTCAAAATAGCATAATCACAACAGATTAATTGACTTGGGTTGATTAAAACTCAATTTGCCCATTATTGATTATTTTCCGGATTAAGCTTAAAAATCCATCTAATGAAATGAAATTAAGACAAAATAACAAAAAAATAAACAGGGACTGGAAGATAGTTGCGTCACGCGGGTGTTCTATGAAGAACAGTCGCGTGGCGCAGCTCTTATCTTTCATCCTGGGACTCATAACAGTTGCGTCACGCAGCTGTTCTATTAAGAACAGTCGCGTGACGGAACTTTACCATTTGTTCTGGAACTTAGAACAGTCGCGTCACGCGGGTGTTCTATGAAGAACAGTCGCGTGACGGAACTCCTAGCTACATGACGGAATTGTTTGTGACTTATTTAAAATCCTTAGGCATATTGATTATTTATTCAAGACATAACGTTAAATACAAATATGGAGGCAAAATACATACTGGGTATACAAACAGCTGCGTCACGCAGGTGGTCCAATCTAGATCAAGGGATCTTGGACATGAACAGCCGCGTCACGCAGGTAGTAGCTGCGTGACGCGACTGCTCTGGTCCGCAACTACCTTTCAAACTACTCTTTTTTACGTTTTCTTTTTGTCAAAAGTGATTAAAACAAACCCAGAAAGGTTCAACAATAGGCAAACTTACGTTTTATCAATGGCAGATCAATTAAACACTATGAAAATGAGATTTTTAAGAGATAAAATGCTAGAAATGAAAGATAAAGTTTAGATTAGTTACCTAGCCCTTAGATTTGAGGATTGCATGTGCTAAGATTAACTTAGAGACGTTGTTTCACAATTCCAGAAGTGTAGTCACCAAGTCCTTTCACCAGATAAATCGTTTTCTTTTCTTTTCTTTTCTTTCCTCTCTTTTCCTCTTTTTATCTTTTTGTATTCTATTTTTTTTTATTTTCAACCTAAGATATCTATGACTTGATCTTCCTCAAGTATACTCAGTTGAGTTCTTAAGAAAGAGCTCTAGTTGTTAATCAAAAATTTAATCTCAGACAGTTATCTTTTTAGAGGAAATGAGAGCAAAGTGTTCAAAAAAAAAGTCCCATTTTTGCTGTAAAATGTTGTATTTATATGGCTAGGGCAACAAAGGATAGTCGCGTCACGCGGGTAGAAGTTGCGTGACGCACCCGTATGCTGCGTGACGCGACTTACTTTTCGTACAGTTGCCGCGTATCCATACAAACAGTGCAGGCCGTTGCACGGGCGCGTGCTAGAGGTGTCAACCCTCACGCGGGTCAGGCTCCTTTGGGCCGGTTTGGTTCAAATTTTGGTTCAAACACTTCTGGTTGATCGTGACGCCTTGTTCCTTGTCCTCATATCATCATTGGGTCAGGTGGGGCATAAAATTACGCGTCAACAGTTTGCCCCCCCACTTTATCATTAATTGTATAAACGATTAATGTTAAAGTGGTCCATTGACGCGCCTTCTATCAGGCAATCACTCCCGAAGCTCGGTTTGATCGGCTTGGAAAGATGCTGAGTTAATCATCTGGTCACCTCCCAAGCTCGGTTTGATCGGCTTTGTCGATTTCCACCCAATATGTGAATGAATTCAAAGCTCAGTTTGATTGGCCTTGAAAACACCTCCGAGGCTCAGTTTGATCAGCCTGAAGGGTTTTAATATCTGGTCACCTTCTCAGCTCGGTTTAATCGGCTTTGTCGGCTTCCATTGAATCTTACAAGACATCCTCAAGGCTCGATTTGATCAGCCCGAAAGATGTTGACTTGATGAAAATGTCTTCAAAGCTCGGTTTGATCGGCTTGAAGGACTTTGATCTGGCCACCTACTTAGCTCGGTTTGATCGGCTTTGTCGACTCCAGTCGGTTTAGAAAAGGCATCTCTGAGGCTCGGTTTGATCGGCCCGAAAGATGTTGATTTTACCCTGGCAACTTCGCAATTCATCATCATTGACTGGGGGAGAAAGCCCGAACAGCTTCGCAATACATCATCACTAATCGGAAATTGAAATTGTCTTGATTAGCTTTGTAATGCACCATCACTAATTAGAAGGACCTATCGGCTTCGAAAAACCATCACCGGTTGGCCTGAAAAATTGTTCACAAGAAAAAGAGCAATGTCCGTGTACGAACAGACCTTGCCTTCTGTTAGAAAAATATTGGAACATCACATGTTCCCATTCATTAATTATGAAAAATTTTGCAAATATTTCGGCATAAATGATTTAATAGAAAATTTGTTATCTGCATTTTCAAGTATACCTTTTATAATATGGTGTTTAAAGGAAAACTCACCTGAGGGTAACCTGGGCAATTTGATGTCCTGCCCCCTGTGTGGTGAGGAGACAAAAATTGCTGAAGTGTACGAGCCGCACATCGACGTCAAATTGCCGGAATAGGCCGTTGTTGGCTTTTGAAATGGTCCGCGTGGGCCTGTTGGACTTGAAAAGAGATAACGGGCCCAATGCTCTTCTTGGGCTCGGAAGAGTGGGCTTGGGCCCAGCTCGTTTACTATAAGTTACTTCCTTCTTAACCAATTCAGTTTCATTCATTCACAAACCCTAAGCGATTGAAAATTCTCTAAACTGTTCAACCGAAAACGATGTCTTAGATTTCAGAAATCCCTGCTTCTGCTTACACTCGGGAGATGGAGACCCTCGGGGCCCTTCCCGATATCCTGACCTTTGACGGCGAGCCGGTGCCGGTGAGCCGGAATCCACTGACCCCTGGGACACGACCGTTGCAGCTTCTGCCGTTGCCGGGTATGGAGTTCCCGATCAGGTATGAGAAGAGCCGGATGCGCGGCTTTCAGTCCGAGGTAAGTAAAAAATTCCTTTCTCTCTTTTTTTTTTATTTTTTACTGCTTTTGATCCATAGTTGTAGCAATAGGACTACGTTTTGAAGTTTATGCCTGCGTCAACAGTCGCGTCACGCAGGTAGGAGTTGCGTGGCGTGGCTGTTCTTCCATGAACAGTTGCATGACGCAGCTGTTCTTGTGTGAACAGTTGCGTGACGCAACTGTTCGAGGCGCCAGAAACCCTAGCTTGCCTTGAACTTTAGAATTGACCCCCCTTTTTTATTGTGTTAGAACTTGATTTGTTGACATTTGATTGTTGGTAGCTCTAGGCGACTTGATTTTGCCCTGAAATTTGCATGACAACAACACAGACATAGTGAAATTAGGTTGAAATCAAAGGACTGCATACCTTCGACAGTTGCGTGACGCAGCTGTTCTTTGGAAGAACAGTTGCGTGACGCGACTGTTCGTCAACGGGGGAGAGTCTTGAACAGTTGTGTGACGCAGCTACCAAGATGCGTGGCGCGACTTCGTGGTTGCGTGGCGCGACTGTGGAGTGTCGTGGAGCGAGTGCTGAGGTGCGCTACGCAGCTGTGCTTCTAAGTGCGCGACTTGGTTCAAGTTGTGTGACGCAACTGTGTAGACGCGTGACGCAGCTACGGTTCTAACCGATACTTGGGTTTTTATTTTTTCTGCCATAGAAGAAAATGAACAATTGTTAGTATTATATTTATTGAAATTGAAATTTTTCCTTACAGGTTAATCTGGGCAAGGCTCGCTCGGGTGGATCAGCCACTGATGCCTCCGCCTTCTGGGATTTGCTGGACCCTCCTATGCGAGCCCGGGTCGTCGCCGCTGGCTTCGGGGATTATGCCGCAGGATTATGCCGTACCCAGCCTCGTTTCCCGCCCGCTATGCGATATGCATTGATGGAGAGGTGGAACGACTGTACGCACACCTTTGTGTTCGAGTTCGGCGAGATGACTCTCACACCCGTGGACTATGCCGCCATCACAGGCCTTCGCTTCACCGGTCCAGCTCCCCCACTGGATTCTCGATACCAGGCGGCCACTCTCGGGGCCCAGCTAGTTCGCTCCTTGCTCGGTGTCACCACACAGACCCGGTACTCCGTGCAGGGATGTATGTCCTATGAGATGGTCTTCCGGTTCTGGGCCGAGAGGATTAGGACCCGCTTGGAGGCTTGGAGGGAGTTGCCGGAGGAGGCTCGACCTGCTGCTCCTGTGTATATTCGGGAGGAGAGGGACCAGGCTACTCGGTCCTTCTTATTCTACATCATCTCGTCCCAGCTGCTATGCACCTCCCAAAATAAGGGAGACCCGGCGGTGCTGGCGTGCCTGAGGACTTGAGCCAGGTCGGGTCCTTCGACTGGGCCACACTCGGTTTGGCTCATCTCTATCACGGTCTGGATGTGTGGACCCGTGGTAGCGGTGAGTCGAACTGGCTGTTTATCCGGCCTCTAGAGGTAACATTCTTTCACTCTTCAGCTTTTTATTTGTCATTCTCAACTGTTCAACTAACTGATGTTATTTCTTTCTTTGCTGCATGTATGGTCCTACGAGTACTGTATCTATCTAGGCGGTCCGAGCGGGGACTCTCCTGTCGAGTCTAGGAGGATTCCCCATTATCTGGCCCACTGCCATACACTTATGCCAGTGGCGAGGATCCCGAGTACTGGCGGAGCTTCCTTAATGACCGGGAGCTGTCCGACGTAAGTACTAAAAGAAACTCTGACTATTCAGCTTATCTTCTTCAGTTGAATCTCCTTTTATTTTAATGTGCACCAATTACTGATTTCTTATTTTTTGTAGCTGTCCCTAACTCCGTGGGATTGCGAGGCCTGGAGGACCTACCCGGGCCGGGAGGTGGCTGAGTTGCACACCCGGTCGAGGCTACTGATGCGGAGATACTGGGCCGACCGGTACTTCCTCGGAGAGAGAGTTTTTGACACTCCGGTAGCTCCAGCACAGCGGAGGGTGCCTCACGCCCCCCCTCGGCATATGTGTCTCCTGGAGGGCTTGACCCGGGAGGACTTGGAGGTGGAGTACAGAGGTTTCTCGGCAAACGATTTTCTGTCCGTCGGTGATTTCCCCTCTTACTTCGCCTCTAGGATGCAGGCGCGGCTTCCCGAGATTCTCGAGTATACTCAGGTGACCTTCTGATCTTTAGTCTCCCTTTTTTTCTTTTACTTTCATTATTATTTTCACTGTTTCAAACCACTGGTATCTTTACTTTCTGTAACTCAATGCAGGAGCGGAAGACGCACAAGATTGCTGCTTACTATCGGGCAGAGGCGGCGAGTGAGGCAGCTGGTGCGGCTGCTCCGGCTGGTGTAGTATTGGGTGACGTACCGTTCCCGCCGGGCATGGAGGTGGTGCTGGATCCTGGCCTAGGTCTTGGATCGGGCATCATCATTCCTGCTGATCTTCGGCAGGCTCCTCCTCCGGTGCAGCTGGACCCTGAGTACACATGTAAGTTATAAACAGAATTTACAAAGTTAAGAGCACTTTACCTGAATATCCTTTTAATGGATTTTTCTTGTTTGCAAGTGCCGGCCCAGAGGTATCAGGAGATCTGCCAGCGGTTCGGGTTTGCCCAATCCTACATTGGCCGGCTCTACTCCGATGTACATGAGCGGGTGAGTACAGTCTTCCTGTGTCTTGTCCTTCTTTCTTCTTGTTATTATTTTTCTTACACGTCTTTGTCTTTCAGGACCTGGAGATCGGTAGGCTACGGAGGCATCAGTCCCGTCAGTCCAGCGCTGTGAGCCGACTCCAGGCAGAGGTGGAGCGGCTTCAGACGAGGCTGGAAGTTGAGGGTATCCCGCTTGATTCTTCCGAGGAGGATGAGGACGACTCTTCTTCTGGCTGCTGCTGGTCCGAGCCGTAGGCGGCGGTAGTCCTGCTCCGCGTCTCATTCATTTTTGAACATTTTTGAGCATTTTGAACCCTTAGTAGTATTAAATTATTTTTTGGATGGTTGTACAGTTATTTATTTTTATTTTCTTTTTATGGTATTATTTACACACATTTTTTTATGATATTTTGCTTTTATTATATTGTTGTATGTGTTTATATTTTACAACTGTGAAGTCATGTTCCTGCAAAAATAAAACACAAATACAAAAACACGAAAAAGTGGGCGGTGTACTGTTTATTTACAAAAGCGGTCCTCCTTGTTAGTGATCCATGGACCAATTTATTATAAATGGAATAAATGAAATAAATAAGATGAAATAATAAAAAATAAAAAATGAAGTAGATAAAGGATAAAATAATGGATTTGAAATGTAATACGACAAAAATTAATTACTAAATAACAGTGGATCGTAGTACTTACCTGACAGGGCGATTAACGCTGTCATAAAGATTCAACCTCCTCTTTGTACAAACTGTCCCTTTTATTAATGCCAGCTTAAATATCCAGTAGTCAGCACTATCTATGCATAAATGCTCCTCACTGACTATGGACAGTATGACATCATGTCTTGTAATGACGGTGGTTCGTTCGCCAGATCCTTACATCTTTATAAATGAAGGTCTCCTTTTGTGGTTTGTTCACAATCAGCATTCAAAACAAATCCATTCCCAAGATAATCCTTTTCATGGCTTTCAGAAACCAAGTTTCATCCTTCGTCCAATCCATCTCTGATGACTTATGGCAGATTCCCCCTATGGACCAACTCGCCTGGTTGAAATATTTCAAAGATCTAAAACCTAATCATGGCTTCTTATCTTGGCTTGTTGCACGTTTCAATCCTAACACCATGGTTTTTCGATTTGAAGACGCTGAAATAACTCCGACATATGAGGAGCTATGTGCTGTGATGGACCACCATCCTGAACAAAATGAAACTCCGGCCCTGCCCCCGGGTCCTAGACACGATCTAGCTGAGATTGCGGCCTTGTGTCCGGTTTACCTTCCCGGTGGTATAAACGCGGATCAGGGTTTACCTTTAGAACCTTTTCTTAGGGTTTAGGGTTTAGGGCCATGGATCTGGATCCTTCTTGGATTCGAGCTTGCTGCTTCTTGTTGCTGAATGTGTATGTCATGAAAAACCGTCAACCCGGAATTGGAGATTTTCGACTTTTGACAGTCGTTCATGACATGCAATTGTACCATCGTACTGTTTTCATGGTGATCATGGGAGAAACAATGTGTTGGGTCAGGGATATTGCCCTTCACATCACTGACTTCAATGTTCATCATCGCAATTGTCCCATGTTGTTGCAGGCCTGGGCTCTAAACAAGTTAAGTCTACTTCTCCCTCTTCCCGCTCGTTTGATTCCAACCTATGGTTCTGCCAACTTTTGGTCTCGGACTCGAGGACATTTCGACTTTGGGGATAACCCGACCATTCGATGGACTTGTCCTTGGTGGAGGATCAGGCTGGTCACTATTGGAAGCATGGATCTCAATTATGTGTTGTATGCTAGTTTAGACCGTTCCATGGCCTATTTCCCAGACAGCATCAGCCGTCAATACGGTATGATACAGCGTGTTCCTAGAATTCACAACTTCGAGAGTGGTCTCATGACGCTGCATCTGCTGACCAATTTAGCTGATTGTTGGCGAAATCGACATACTAGGTATTTAGGTGAAGGAGTGATGCAGGACACTGTGGCACCTGAGTATGTGAACTGGTTTTTTGCCCCATGATAATGTCATGTTCTGTGAAGGTTGGCCTCTGCTGATAGGCCCCACTAGAATAAATTGCTGTTTTTTGCTTTCTCTGTCCTCTTTTAAACTCGAGCTTTGAGCTCCTGTTTAATGTATTTGCTTTCTTTGAATCAATGAATTTGTTGTTTCTGCCTTTATTAATTCCTGCACACATGGACAACACCAGGCAACCGAACTTTTTCTTTCGAAATTATTCGTTGTGTTAATTATTTGGGCTTCCTAGCCCCATGAGTCAATAAAGAAATGCTCATAAAAATGAATTATTTGATAAAAATAAAGGCTTACACTGAGAAATAATAAAGAATGGGATGACTATTTTATTACCTGCATAAATCAAACAAACAAAAATAACAAATGTATCTCCTTTATGTATGCATGAACCTACATGCGTACTAAGGTTTATTCAAGGTTTTATATTGATCTTTCCGGGGAAATCACTGAGAAAATGGTGCTCGTCCCTCCGATCAATGTCTTAGGGGATTTCATTGTTTAGGCGGGATCAACAGCTATAAGATTTTAGACCAAGTGAGTCGAACTTTGTTTAAATAAGCAGAGAGGAGAGGTCTTGTACTCTTTGACCACAACCCCGGAACAAAAGAAAAATCTTGAAATTTGAATCCTTTATTGATCTTACTTCTTTTCAACATTACACAGAAGTGAACGGGATTTATTTTAATACAATGGTCATTTGCTTTAACTGTTCGATTTCCTATTCTCCTTCGAGTCAAGTTGATGGCATTGATCGACCGATCACACATTTGTCACGAACGCATGGCATGGATTCTGCATTTAAACTAAGCACCACGCGTTGATCCCGGAAATTTTTTTTTTATTATCATCCTTATTCATGCTCTAACTTTTGCCTAAGCCGCCCTTTCGGGTTTTCAACTTAGCGAGCTTAATTTTTGCCTAAGCCGCCCTTTCGGGTTTTCAACTTAGCATTTTTTTTTTTCGAAATCATCATTTCAGATGTAGAATCTTTTCATTTGGTCTTGATTGACAATTCGATTGACAGGTTCTCCTTCCATGGTGATTAATTCAGCGGCTCCTTTAGCTAGTAACTTCTGGATTCTGAACAGTCCATGCCAGTTGGGTTTGAATTTCCCACCAGGATGATGTTGGGCTTCATGGTCTAATAACCTGATCAACACTAAATCTCCGTTCTTTAAAGCCCTTGGATGTACCCGTTTGTTATAGAAACGAGCAATCCTCCTTTTTCTCATCTGATCCTGGAATCGAGCATTCAATCTTCTTCCGTCTAAGAGCGCCAAATCTTCATACCTCTTCTTGACCCACTCCTCTTCAGTCAGACCGGTTTCTACCAAAACTCTGAGAGACTTCTTTTCGAGCTTTATCGGTAACACTGCCTCCATTCCATATACAAGTTCAAAAGGAGAGGCTCCATTTACTGATTTGAATGTAGTGCGATGCCCCCAGAGCGCGAAAGGAAGTTTCTCAGCCTAGCTTTTGTACCTTTTGCACATTTTCGACAGGATTCTTTTGATCTCCTTATTCGCAGCTTCTACTGCACCATTAGCCTGAGGGCGATAAGGAGAAGAATGGTGATGCTCAACCTTGTATCTATAAAGCAATTGACCAACATCTGCTTGAAAATGAGAACCATTATCTGTAACTATGTGATGGGGAACACCATAGCGACAGAAAATGTTCTGTTCAATGAATCTAGCCACATGTTTGGCGGTTAAGGTTTTGTAAGATTGAGCCTCAATCCATCTAGAGAAGTAGTCAACTGCAACCAATATATACTGATGGCCATTCGATGCTGCTGGTGAGATTTTGCCGATGATGTCTATACCCCATGCAGAAAAAGGCCAAGAAGGAGTTGTCGGATGGAGTTCAACAGCAGGTAAGTGGCTTTTATTGTCATGGTATTGGCAAGCTTTGCAATGACGCACATACTGAACATAGTCACCTTCCATCTGCATCCAGAAATAACCCTGCCTCATGATTTTTCTTGCTAGGCTCATGCCGCTTAGGTGAGTACCGCAGACTCCTTCATGCACCTTCCTCATTATGTCTTCTCCTTCTTTCTTGCTCACACATCTCAGCAACATTCCATCCCAAGCTCTTCTGTAAAGTTCACCATCGGCTAGAACATAATTCAGAGCCATTTTTCTGAGAACTGTACGGTCTTCTTTTGTAGCATTATCAGAAAAAGTACCGTCTTTCATGTGCCTCAGAATATCCGTGAACCATGGTTCTTCCTCTGACTCTACCTGGTTCACAAAGTGTTCCTTATAGCACGGGATATTGGCTGCGGTAATGATAAATGGCTTTTTCGGAACTTTACTCAAATCCTGCCAAGCCGACGCTAAGTTTGCCAAGGCATCTGGAATTCTGTTATAGGTTCTTCCTATGTGAGTGAAAGTGATTTTATCGAATAGTGCTGCTTTCTTCAACAAGTACTCAACATAGGGCTTCAATCTTTCTTCTTCTACCTTCCATCTCTCATTGGCGTGCTCAATAACCAATAACGAATCTCCTATTACCTCGACCTCCTTAGCGCCATACGCGAGAAGAGCCTCCATTCCCATGATGCATGCTTCATATTCCGCCATGTTGTTAGTGACTGGGAACAACAGTCTCTTGCACATCGTGGTAACTTTGCCATTAGGTGCTTCAATTACAATACTAGCTCCGGCCCCATTTTTATTGGCTGATCCATCAAAACACAATTTCCAAGCCCCTGTCTCGATACATAATAAGTGCTCATCTGGAAACTCCAATTCCCAAGGTTCATCACTTGTAATTGGATTTTCTGCCAGGAATTCTGCTACAGCCCGGCCTTTGACCGTTTTCTTTGTTACAAATTCCGCATCCACGCTAGACATCTGAATTAACCATTTAGACAACCGTCCCTCTAGAGTAGGCGTTCTCTGTAAATACTTCAGAGGATCAATCTTGTAGACAAAAATGACCTTAAAAGGATCAAAGTACGGCCTCAACTTCTTTATCGACCACACTACTGCCGTGCACATTTTCTCAATCAGATTGTACTTCTCCTCGATAGGCAGTAGTTTCTTACTGATGTAGTAAATGGCCTTCTCTACTCCAGCGACGTCCGGCTGTACCAACATTGCTCCAACTCCTGCATCTTCTACAGACAGATACAAGATCAGAGGTTCTCCTGATGTTGGTGAACTGAGCACCGGTGGATTCATCAAGTATTTCTTTATGTGGTCAAAGGCCTTCTGGCAGTCCTCGTTCCACTTGACTGGCTGATTCTTCTTCAGTAGCTTAAAAATTGTAGCACAGGTGATGGATAACCTCGAAATGAACCTGCTGATGTACTGAATTTTACCCAGGAAGCTTCTCACCTGCCGTTCTGTCCTTTGCGGTTCCATATCCTGAATGGCTTTTATTTTATCAGGGTCAACCTCAATCCCGTTAGGTCCTACAACGAAACCTAACAACTTCCCCTTTGTTACTCCGAATACGCACTTCTTGGGATTAAGTCTCAAGTTATACTGCTTGACCAGTGCGAAGAACTTTTCTAACATCTCTGCATGTTCTTCCTGTGTTTTTGTCATGATCACCATGTCGTCCACATACACTTCTAACCCTTTATGGATCATATTATGAAACAACGTTGTAGCCATTCTCTGGTATGTTGCCCCGGCGTTCTTCAATCCAAATGGCATTACCCTATAGCAAAATGTTCTGAAATCCGTGGTGAAGGCCGTCTTGTGCTTGTCCACTAGAGCCATCAGTATTTGGTTGTATCCGGAGAATCCGTCCATGATAGAATAACATCCCATTCCGGCAGCACTATCGATCAAAACATCTATGTGCGGAAGTGGAAAGTCATCTTTAGGTGAGGCTTTATTCAAGTCCCTGCAATCAACACAGACCCTTATCCTCCCGTCTTTCTTCAATACCGGGACTATATTCGCCAACCATTTCGGATAGTGAACTACTTCTAAGAATCCTGCATCCAACTGCTTCTGGACTTCAGCTTTGATCTTGTCTTGCGATTCTGGTCTGACCCTTCTCCTTTTCTGCTTTACTGGCTTAACACTCGGATTAGTGGGAATGAAGTGCTCTGCTATTGATCTGTCGATCCCTGGCATGTCCGCGTAACTCTAGGCAAATACCTCTGAATTTCTTTTGATGCATTCTTGAAGATCCTGTCTTAGTTCAGGTTTAAAGTCTGATCCGATTTCGATTATTTTAGGATCTTCAGTGGTGCTTAAATTAAATGCAAAATGATGCAATGCATTTATGTCAAATATGCGAGTGGTATAATCAATGCCATGAACGTGACAATCAGGAAAACAAGAAAACAAGTAGTTAAAGTTCACTTCCATTGATTGAAATAAAAGAGGAAAACCATCCATATTGTTCTCAAAACAAGCATCAGAAAAACAAAATACAGGATTAATCGCCTGTTCAATACATTCATTACAAGTGTCTTTTATTGCCTGGATTACTTCATTAGCATCTGCAACTTCTTCTCCTTCCTCCGGGGTGGCTTCTATCTTTTCTTCGGCTAGCTTCATCTTCGACACCTTCCTCTCTGTCTCTTCAACGTCTTCTGCGGCTAGGACCGACTGGAGGATCCGCACCTTGGCCTTCTGCTCTTGCACCAGCTTGGAAGCTTCATCCCTAATCCCCAGAAAGTCTTCAAACTCAGATATCCGCTTTGACTGCTCAGATTCGGTGCTTGCTTCTGTCATACACACCATAAACTCGGTACCATCCACCAGCTGTTCCAAGGAAGGCTCAGGCGACTTGACTAGCTTCTACTCGTAATCAGTCATGAATATCTCCAAGCCGGGGTAGGTCTTCCCCCTACCCTGAAATTCTCCTTCAGCTTGTGGAACAAAGAAGATATGATTCACATTCGACCCTCTGATTGGAGACCGAACCTCATATTTTTCCTTCTTTCTATTTTCAGCGTAGCCTAATCCGCGCTTGTCTTGCTATCCCAATGCCGACGAGAGAGGCTCAAACCTTCCTTGCAGCTCCCGGCCTAAACCTTTACCGAACTGCCAATTCATCTCCTTCATCATCTTCCTTGAGAAAGGACTCATTCTATTCACTGCACTTTTGCGCTTGGTGGTGGGTGCATCAATTACTGCCACCTGAAAACCCGATAACGGTACCGCCAGCTCTAAACCTTCCACTGTTGCTACACTCAGATCCTCTTGCGCGTTGATTGTAACCACATCTGCACCCCACGGAATTTTTACTTTTTTGTGCAAAGTGGACAGAACTGCACCTAAAGGGTGGAGCCAAGGTCTTCCTAACAAAAGAGCATAGTTGGCTAAGATGTCAAGCACAACCACATCTACCCAGCTTTCCACGGCTCTTGAGGATATCTTTGCTTTAAAAGTCCCCTTTGCATTCTGCATAGTGTTGTCATAAGCTTTGACCACCATATTTGACGGCTCAAGCTCTGACTCTTCGATTTTAAACTTAGACAGCATCTTCAGCGGACATACACACAGTGCTGATCCATTATCCACCATCACATTCCGGGTATCTCGTCCATTGACGGCGATCTGAATGTACAACGACTTACAGTGGTTTCTTCCTTCTGATGGAAGGTCTGAGTCAAAGAAAGTGACTTCGCCTATTCTTCGCTGTAGTACGTTGATCATATCAACACTTTGAATCCGAGTCGGCACTCTGACAAAAGTCATGGCTTCAAGTAAAGCTTCTCGGTGCTCCTTAGATGCTATCAGCAAGTCCTATATTGAAATGTCAGCTCTTGCTCTTTGCAACTGACTCAGCACTGAACTGGCGGTCACCCCACTAGGCGCCTTATTCTGACAGCTTTCTCCAACCTCAACAGTCTTCTTCTGTCCTTTCACTGTCTCTTCCTCTTTCTTTTTCTCTTTCGGCTCCTCTCCGCCTTTCTCCATCACTTTCTTCTTTATTCCATCAACTGCAATCTCCTTCCCCTTAGCCTGTATACTGCTCTCGGGATTGTATACTCGCCCACTCCCGGTCAAGCTCTGAACACCTACTTCATTCACCTCCTCCTCACTATTGTAGTACCGCTGCTCCTCTTGGTCGGCTAAGCTCTTTTGAATGGCAAGCTGGAGCTGTTCATCTTCATCCTCTGGTACATCACCCACCTGCACCGTGATGCTTTTCTCGATCTCGATCTTTAATGGCACCTTCCTTTCCTCATCGCTACTACAGTCATCCCATATGTTCAACATGGCACACATTCGCTCTTCCCATTCCGCTTCTACCAATACCACTTCTTCTGGCAATCCACTCTCAATCGCGTTGACTGATCCACCCGATTGAGTCTTACGGGATGGATAATTATACTGATATTGGGGAAGCGGGTTGTTCTTGGTACTTGGCTTGCTCTTGTCGGAAGGCTTC
>NC_143155.1:17247484-17273257 GCF_041381405.1 Jatropha curcas
GCTGCTGCCGCCGTTCCCGGCGGCTGCTGCCGCCGTGCCCGGCGGCCGGCTCCGCCGTGGCCGGCGGTAGGCACCGTGCCTCGTTCCGAGGGCCTTTTTGGGAGTTTCGGACCTCCGAAAAATATTCCGGGACCTGTTCCGCGATCCTCGCGATATTCCGGACGTTTTAAGTACCATATTGACATATTTTCGGTGAACTTCCGAAATAGCCTCCGGTCCGGCCGGACTGTTTGCAGTCCGGCCGGACTGTTTGCAGTCCGGAAAAACAGGCTTTCTGAGCCTCAAAATTTGGGTATTCACACTTTTCTTTAGAAAAAGATTCTGAAATAGATTTTAGAATTCTAATCTCAGTTTTCAAAGATTCATTTTCAGAATTTAGATCTTTACATTTTTCTTCAAGGTGTGTCAAATTTTCTGAAAATCGATCATTACAACTTTTAAGATCTTTGATTTCTGTGATGAGATCTTTGCATGTAACTTCTTGATAAAAAGCATCTTTTGGATGATTACTTTCAGATTTTAACTTTCTGAAATCTGTCTTTAGAACTTTATGCTTTCTAACAAGCTTTTTAAACTATTGCAAAGATTATTATAAGTATTTAGAAGATCATTTTCTGATTCAGGTTCAGAAATACTTACAGTGCTTTCTTCATTCTTCTGGACCATTGCATTTGTTTCGTTGATTTCAGCTTTCTGTGTTGAAGTCAGAGTACTGATTTCTTTGGAGTCAGAATCAATAGTAGCCATTAGACAGATATTAGCAATTGCTTCTTGATCACTGTGGCTTTCAGGATTAGAATCATCTGAATCACTCCAAGCAGCTACAAAAGCCTGCTTTAGCTTCTCTTTCATTGACTTTTTTTTCAATTTAGGACAATTAGGCTTGATATGTCCGGGTTTGTTGCATTCATAACAAACCACTTTAGAAGGCTCTTTTTTAGATAAGTTACCATTTTTGGGTGGAAAGTTCTTTTTGTTAAACTTTTTCTGTGGCCTTCCACTGTTTCTATAGAACTTTTTAAATCTTTTAGCAACAAGTGCCAAATCATCACTATCAAGATCAGAAGAACTTTCTTCACTAGAGTCTACTCTTAAAGCCAGTCCTTTCTTTTTCTTATCTTCTATGGTCAAAGAAGATTTCATTTCTTCTAAAATAAGAACTCTTATAAGATAATCATAAGTGACGGGAGTCTCTTTGTAATTCATGACAGTTCCTATAGAATCTCATTTTTTAGGTAGAATTCTAAGGATTTTCTTAACAAGCTCATCTTCTAAAATTTCCTTACCGAGAGTTCTCAAAGGATTAACTATATTAGTAAATCTAGAATTTAACTCTGCAATAGTTTCTCCTTCCTTCATGCTAAACATTTCATATTCTCTCCAAATGATATTTATTCTGGATTCCTTTACTTTATCTGTACCCTCATAGGTGACTTTAAGTTTTTCCCATACTTCTGTCGCAGATTTACATCCAGACACTTTGTTGTATTCTGTTGCGTCTAGAGCACAATGAAGAATATTGATTGCTTTTGCATTTATAGCAATATCATTCCAGTCAGCATCTGTATATTCTTCTTCTGTTTTTCTAACAATCTCATCTCCTACAACTTTCATGGGAATACGAGGACCAGTGATAACATTCCTCCAGCAGTTTATATCAACTGATTTCATGAAGTTCTCCATTCTAGTTTTCCAATAAGAGTAATTAGAACCATTGAACAAAGGAGGTCTAGAAACAGATTGACCTTCTTAAGAAGTAAGAGGAAGTGAGGTTGCCATGAGATCTTATCTCTTAAGCTGTTAAGCTTCGGTAAGTCAAGAGTCAATGCTTTGATACCAGATTGTGGGTCCCGTATATATATGGCACAACCCAAGAAGGGGGTGAATTGGGTTTTCAAAAAAAATAATCTTAGATTTTAAAATCAAAATATAGAATTCTAAGTGCAGCGGAAAAGTAAAGAACTTGTGAGAATAGATTATGGATTAGAACTCCCTCACAATGTTCTATAAACATACTATGTAAAGTGTAGCTATTAATTAGAACTACTTCACAATGTCTTATTCAATATTAGAACTTCTTTATGATGGAAAGCTATTGTATTTAGAACTTCCTCATAAAGTTTAGAAAATCATATAAGACTGTGTGAGAGACAGTTATTAAAATTAGAACTGCTTCACAGAGCCTTAACCAGGTTTTAGAAAACTGATTAGAAATCCAAGTAGTGAAATATACTGAAAATAGAAGAACTGTTTAGAACTTGGTATATTCACTTATCAGAATTCCAGAGTTCTAATGTTCAGTGAAGATAAGACTTATACCAGTTTTAGAACATTAAATCCATTAACACTTTAGCAATTCTAAAATATAAACAGAAGTGTAAATGAAGCAGTATCAAGCAAAACTTCAGAAATTAAAAAGATGAACACAGTGATTTATAGTGGTTCGGCACTAACTCGCCTACATCCACTCCCCAAGACTCATCTTGAGATCCTCAACTATGTTATCTCTTTTCAAGGGTAAGAGATAAACCAACAGTACAAGGCAATAGATCAACACCTAGATCTACCCTTTATCCCACTAGATTTTCCAAAGGTTCTAGTTAACCTCAACCCTTTCTGTTTTTGGCAGAGTACAGAAACTCAATTCAAGACATTAGAATCTCTCTCACGGAGGAGGTCGCTTGATAACCTCTTTCACAATAGCTTCTGACCTAAGCTATTACACAATTGTTTATCAAATAAAAACATGTCTACTATAGATTACAGAATCTAAATAGACAGAAAGAAATGCAAATATAAGCACAGGAAAAACAGTTTTTCAGATTAGAAAATCATTTAGAACAAAAAACCGTTTTTCAAAAGTAGTTATAAAAATTATTTTCTCTTTTAAATATAAAAATGTGAAGTGTAAAGATGAAAAGAAAAATAGGGGTAGAGAGTAAGTTTTGAGAGATAAAGGATGTGATCAATGAGTGAATACTCTTAAAGTGAAAACTCTTTCTTCCACTTAGTTCAAAACGTAAAAGCTCCTTTTTATAGAGAGCTTTGTGACTCTTCCTTTTGGAAAGTGGATATTTTATTTTGAAATCAGAATATTTGCTTTCCTTATTTAGAAGATACAAAAATCTTAGTTACCAAAAAAGTATTTTATCATTTTGGTAAGAGAATAAAAGATGATCTTCCTTTTCTTAAATATAAAGATTTTCCTAAAGCATTTTATTTGGGAAAGTATTTTTCGAAAAGATACTACTTACTAAAAATGAAAAGATACAATCTTTCTTCGTTTTAGGTAAGAGAATAAATAAAAATCCTTTAGATCTTCTTCAAAGGGAATTTCCGAAAAAGAAAGTGTATGATTTATTACCAAAATTGTTAGAGACATAATCTCTTTAATTTTAGGTAATTGAATCATTTTGATTTCTTTAAGGAATATTTTCGAAAACAATTTTTTGACAAAAGAATTTATTTTTGAAGAATCTAATTTCTGAAAAATATTTTTGATGAGAGAAAAAATAGTTTATGTGCTTATAGATGAATTTTCTCTCTATCTTACAATGTATCCTAAAAAATCTAACCACTAGGGTCTTCGGATATCTTCACACACAATGTAGGACTTGCCTTGTTCGTTTTCTTTCTATAAGAATTCTGCATAAAATATTAGCACAATAATATAATTTAAATTTATTTGTTTTGTTTTAATCATCAAAATTCCGAGATTAGAATTGACCCTTGAGCCAACATGGAACTTGATCAAATGCATACCATTATCTATATTTGAAACCATTTGATAATTATGATATTGAGATTATGAATTGTGAGACCTATTTGGCCTATAGGCCTATTTGATTATACCAAGCCATTTGTTTAGCCAATATGATGGAATTCCAACTTGATGGGAGTTATATCGCCAGGCTATGTGCACATAGAGATTGTGATAAATGGGAGAAGTTATTGTCTTAAAGTGTGTGATGTGTGATAGTACTAGAATGTACATAGTGATATGTTTTCTTTAGTATTATTGTTATGTGTTTATCTCTCATATGATTGATATGCTTTTATGATATTGATCTGATTGCCCTAAATCCTTTTATTTGGACTTATCTCTACTGATGAGCTATAATAATACTACCACCTGTTGTTACTATAATTGAACAATGCGATGCTTTTCAATGTGTATGCTACCTATTTGACACTATAATCTCACTAAGTCAATGACTCACACAAACATTTGTGATTTCAGGTAGAGGTGATCCAGGTCCATCAGCTTCTTAATCTCTTCCTTCCAACAAGAAGCCAGTGAATAATGAGCTTGAATAAAGAACTCTAGTTGCTCCATAGTACTTTTGTAAATGAGATTATTATGGTGTAGATGTAAATAATAATGCTAATAGAATTATATGAGTGTGATATATGACTATTTGATATGTAAGAATGTGTTCGAAAATCCTAGGTATCTAGTTAAATGTGAATGATATGACAGTAGCCCACCTAAGTAATTAATCATGATAGTTGATATATATAATTAGACTAATTCAATAATGGGTCATACGTGTTGCCCAGTGGCGTTAAGCTTACCTGGACCAAAGGACCGTCACACCTCTAGTTGCAAGGTGTGACATATACTCACAGTTAGATGTGGCACTGAGGGATCTAGAACCATCTGCTAAAAATTTATGAATCTTTTATTGATTACTTGATAAAGTGGCATAGTAAGACATCATAAATGAGGAATAAGCCTGATGCGGAAGAATAAATAATGATTTTCTCAAGGGAACTGTTAGGCCTATTTATGAGAAATTGTGTTTTATTCCCTTTGACAATTTCAATCAGGTTTATAAGTCAGGAGTTCATTGATAGGTGTTATTTTCATAGTATTTTTAATATAGTTTTTATTAGGAATTTTAGTAGTTTTAATTACTTTAGTTACTTTTTATTTAGTTTTATTTATGATTTTGTTCAAAGCTTCCTTGAATCACAATTTACTTGATGTTAAGGAAATTTGTAGGATTTTGACACAGAAAAGAGCAAAGTACGCAAAACTCTCAGAGGCTGGTGCGCCCTAGCTGTGCCTCACAGCACGCCCGAGCCGAAGTTACGGTTTTGCCTTAGGCCTAAAACATTAGCCCATCCTGCACCACTTGCATGGACCCACATATCAAGTTTTAATCCTATTTAGACGCTGGGAGAGTCCTAATTGAGAAGAAATACAAAGCTTGAACAGTTTCCTATCTTCAAAAGATTTCTTACTCAATAAAGATTCACTTTCCTAAACGAACACGAAGATACTCCAGAAAGTCTATATAAATAGAGAGACTAATCATAGAGAGCCATTCAATGTATATTCCATCTTTTGTTCTATTATTTTCTCTCTCTCTCTCCAAGACTTCAACTATTCAAGATTTGTGTCAAGATTCAAGGATGCCGCCCAAGCCAATCATTAACTAGTTTTTATTTCTAAACTCTTTTCTTGTTTTATTTTCAATATTCATGTTGATTATGAGAATATTTACAAGTTTAATTGAGTTGTATTTAATTACTATGCTGAACTAAAACTCTTATACTAGGGATTTGATGTAGGTTAATTTTGATTCCAATATATAATATTAGATTTGCTTTTCCTTGTTCATGATATAATTTATTATTGAACTTAATGCTTCCATGCAGAGTTTCTCCCCTGGATTGATTTATTTCATTAATCACTACCGGGAGAAGGGTTTTTGATATGAATAGGGTAATAAATTACATTAGAATAATAACTTGATGCGGAAGCTATATGGTTTGACTCATGGGAGTTTTCATAAGTTAATGACCTTAGGTTATGAATTCATAAACAAATCATAAAACTTAATGATTTAATTCATGTTTGATTGGGCTATTGGAAGATAGGTAATTAGACTGGGTTAAAATAGCTAACAATACATCGGGAGAGCTTGTTAGTGATTTTAGGGTTGTTTCCCTGCTTAAACAATTAAAATTGATTATTGACAGCGTTTTTTCGCAAGTATACGAAATCGCAACAAGTAATATAGAGTAAGAGAGTATCGTATCCACAGGGATTGTTTATCAAGTACCAAAATTATGTTAACCTATTATTATTTAGACGACGATAAGAGAGATTCACTGTAAGGTAAATAGAATCTTAAAGTAAAAATAGAAGAGATCAAACATAAAATTTAAGTGAAAAGAAATCAGGGGATTAAGCTACTAGGGAATTTGATTTCACTTAATTCTATCCAGCTTATTCTATTAGTTCATTAATCAATTTTAATTGTTCAAGTAGGAGAACAACCCTAAAGTCACTAACAAGCTCTCCCGATTTATTGTTAGTTATTCTAATTCAGTTCAATTACCTATCTTTAATAGTGAAATTAAACATAAATCAGATTATTAGGTTTTATGGTTGTTTTGTGAGTTCACAACTTAATAATTTATTAACTTATGAAAACCTCCCTTGAGTCAAACCATATAGCTTCCGCATCAAGTTGTTATTCTCAAGTAAATTATTATCTTTTTCATATCAATAACCCTTCTCCCGAATGTAGTTATTGAAATACCTCAATCCAGGGGAAAATTTCTGCCTGGAAGCATTAAGCACAATAATAATTTATAACGAGAACAAAGAAAAACAAATCTAATATCATAAATTGGAATCAAATTAAGCTACATCAAATCCCTAGTATAAGAGTTTAGCTGGTCATAGTAATTAAATTAAACTCAATCATGCTTGGCACATTCATCATATTTAAAGACAATAATAAAAGAAAGAAACAAGATGAAGAGTTTTGGAATAAAAACTGTATCACAACTATGTTGATGGCTTCCTTGAATCTTGGCACAATTGTTTGATGCTTGAAATCCTTGAGAGAGAGAACGAATTATGTAAAGAAATTGCCTAAAAACAACGAGATATCTATATTGCTATGAGAAGTTCCTTTCTTTATATAGAGTTCCTGAAGGCAAGTCTGATTCCTTTTAGGAAATAGAATCCTTATTTAATGCAAAATCCTTTATAGGAGATCATGACTGTTTAGACTTTTGATTTCTTCTTGATTAGGACTCCTTTTTCTCCTAGAATAGGTCCAGGTCTTGTTTAGTGTGTTTAGGAAACTCCCTGAAGTCGGCCCATGTGAGAAAAGGCTTGATTTGCATATTAAATTTACGCTGGTTCCGCCTGTGCAGCACGGGCGTGCTTCCTGGCACGGGCTGGGTGTGCTTTAGTCTGGAAGTCTGGCCAGTGAAGCACGGGGCGTGCTAGGCAGCACGGGCTAGCGAAGCATTGAGGCACGGGCGTGCCACTTAGCACGGCAAGGGCGTGCTTTTCTCTGGAAGTCTGCCTAGAGTTGTCACGGGCGTGCTATGCTTGACACGCCCTGGTCCCATTATAGCACGGTCGTGCCTTTTGGCACACCCTGGCCGTGCTTTCTTCTGTCTCTTCTTTGGTTTCCTTGGCTTCTAGCACGGTTGTGCTTTTTAACACGGCCTGGGCGTGCTAAAGGCTAAGTGCCTTGTATTATAAAGTTCTTTTCTGCGCCAAATTTCTGCAATTTTCTCTTAGATCAAGCGGATTAAAGATCAAGGAAGCTTTTGAATATAATTATACTAAAAGTGATTTAAAATCAAATTAAAGCAATAAAAACTTACTAGAATTCAAATAAAAACTATATTAAAACACTATAGAATTAACATCTATCAATTATCAAACTAATAAAATAAATTGGATAGAATTAAGTGAAGTCAAAATCCCTAGTAGCTTTAAATCCTTGATTTCTTTTCGTCAAATATTGTTGCTTGATTTCTTTTTGTTCTTTTTTTTATTTGTTTAATTTCTTAAAATAATTCCCCTTATTGCCGTTTAGATAATAATAGGTTAATATAATTTTGGTACTTGGTATACAATCCCTGTGGAAACGATACCCTACTCATTCTATATTACTTGTTGCGATTTTCGTACACTTGTGAAAAATCATTGTCATTCATATTGAGGATGTTTTAATGAAGGGAATAGCTATATTACATGAGGTGGTACTTATTCAGGACAGCAAAATTTAGTTGAAGTAAATTCTACCAGTCAATAGAGGAGATTTCAAATTTGGGTAAGAGTCTATTAGTGGATTGTGGGTCCCATTATGTATGGCACAACCCAAGAGGAGAGTGAACTAAGTTAAAACTTTTTGCTTTTAAAAACACAAGATTAGAATTCTGTTCCAGCTGAAATAGAAAGCGTTTGTGAGAATCAGTTATCAAGTTTAAAACTTCCTCATAAGGCTTTTGTAAGATTAGAAAGACTCTGTAAAGACTAATTATTACATTTAGAACTACTTCACAAAACTTATGCAAGATTAGAAAAATGATTAAAACTTAGATTGTGATTTTTTACTAAATATAAAACGACAGATTAGAACTTAGTAAAATCACAATAAAATAAAATCTAGAGTTCTAATGATCCACAAAGATAAAGCTTATTCACGTTTAGAGATAGAAATAAATTAACAATCTTGCATTTCTGAAAAGATTAACAATTGTGTAAACAGAATATAATCAAGTGATACTTCAGAAAATAAAAGAAGATAAACACAGAGATTTATAGTGGTTTTGCACTAACTCACCTACATCCACTCCCAAAGACTTATCTTGAGATCCTCCACCATGTTATCTCTTTTCAAGGATAAGATAGAAATCAACTTTACAAGGAAATAGATCAACACCTAGATCTAACCTTTGTCTCACTAGATTTCTAAAAGTTCTAATCAACCTCTACCCTTTCTGTTTTGCAGAGAACAGGAAACTCAGATCAAGACATTAGAATCTCACACAAGGATAAGGTCTCTTGATAACCTTTTTCCATATCTTTTTACCTAAGCTATTACATAAATGTTTTTCATTTAAACAGCCTCCAGTCTACACTAGATTACAATAATTTATATAGACAAAGAGAAACGCAATTATAAGCACAAGAAGAACAAAAAACAAATTTTAAAACAAAAAGAAAGTTCAAAACTGTTCTTCAGAAAAAGTTGTTACCAGATTTCTTTTCTCTTCAAAAATATCTCTTGAAAAAAACATATGAAAAGAAATGAAGGGGGTTGAAGAGAGAGCTTTAAGAGATTTAAAACTTTGAATAATGGACTCTTACTCTTGCAAAAACCACACACTTTCGAAAGAGAAAAACATTTTTATAAGAGGGATGAAAATCCAATTATAAAAGACGTTGAAATCTATCTTTAATGAGTATCTTTGACATTCCAGAAATTAAAAGATAGTGCACGGGAATCTTTTATAAGTACTCATTTAGTAGTTGTCAAAAATTATTTTTGTCAAAATCTTTTCTATTTAGGTAAGCATAATAAAAAGAATTATTTAGGCTTTTCTTTCCAAGGCAATTTTGGAAAATATCTCAAAATGATGTTTAAGAGAGATAAAAATATTTTTATGTTTATAAAGGAATATTCTCTCTATCTTACAATATTTCCTAAGACTTAATAAAGTACTAACCACTAAAAGATCTTCAATAATCTTCATGATCTTCAATAAAAATCTTGGATTGTAGGAGCTTGATTTCTTCAATAATTCAATATAAAAATTCTGCATAAAATAACTTTAGCACATACAAGAATATCAAAATTATTTGGTTTGTTTAATCATCAAAATCTTAGGGTAAATTGAACCTTGACCCAATAATTTGCCTCTTTTTGATGATGACAAAATCAATAAATTTATCAAACATAAGAGCATGTACTCCCTCTAAGTTTATGCATGTCAACAAAATGCAAGTTCTGAATATAGCAAACTTATCATGAAGTAAGATTAGAACTCATATAAACTCCCCCTGAATAGGTGCAATTTAAGCCTAAGGGATTTGGAATAGAATACAGATTTAGAAAAAGACTTTAGGATTAGAACTGAGTTCTAAAGTCTAACAATTAGACACTGCTACACAAGATAAGCATATTCTATTCACACATAAACATTTGAGCAAAGAGAATCACAGTTAAAGCTGAATAAGCATAGAGATTAAGTACTTTAAAATTTATATTGTGTTCTCCTCAAGTACTCAAGAATATACTGTGTTCTCCCCCTTTTTTGTCATAAAAAAAACTTAAAACAAAATAGACAATAAAACAAATAGATCAAATAAACATAAGCAGATCAATTAAACAAAAACATATCAAACTTGCAACAAAAATATTTAGATTGGGAATATAACATAAACAGAATAAGAACAAAACAAAATGTTCACAAAACTAAACAAGTTCTCAAAATTCTTTGCAAAAACATTTCATCAGAATCATCCAATAGGACAACTTCTATTTTCTAACACTCTTTAGAAGCAGTTTTTGGAAGTTGAAAAAGGTGGAAAGGTGTTTTTGGGGGGAAGCTAAAAAAGCAATTGATTTGACTTTTGCAAGCTCTTGATAAGTTCAACAAGTGAATAAAACTAAATATAGCTGACATACAATTAAAAAGTAAACTGCCGCCACTAATAAAAATTTAAGAATAAAGAAGTTGAAAATAAAAATTAAAAAAATAATTTGACATGTATAAAAAAATTCGAATCTGATGTAGATGGCGACATTAGAATTCTAAATTAGAAGCTTATTAAACCTTCTTAGACACAAAACAATTTTCTTCAATAAATTTACACAGAGTTAAACTTTAACATATAACACAGAACATGTCTTTAATCTCAAACATAGAAAGCATTTAGAACACAACAATTAGAGTTCTAAAGTCAAAAGTTTAGAACTAACATACCCAGTTCTCTTCTAATTAAGCAGAATTGGCTTTCATTTAAAGGTTTAGTGAAAATATCTACCAATTGCTTTTCAGTAGGGATGAACTCAACCATTATGTTTCCTTTTTGAACATGATCACATATGAAGTGATGTCTGAGTTCTATATGTTGGTTCTAGAGTGCTAGAGTGGATTTTTAGATAAGTTAATAGCGCTTGTGTTATTGCATCTGATTGGAATTGTTTCTAATTTCAAACCACATTCTGCCAATTGTTGCTTGATCCATAAAACTTGTGCAACACAACTTCCAGCAGTAATGTATTCTACTTCTATAGTAAAGGGAGCAACCGAAGTCCGCTTCTTGCTAAACCATGATACAAGGGCACTACCTAGAAACTGGCAAGTTCCAAATGTGCTCTTTCTATCTATTCTGCTTCCTACAAAATAAGAATTACTATACCCAACAAATTCAAATGTATCATCTTTAGAATACCACAGACCCAGATTAAAAGTTTCACAAAGATATCTTGGATACGTTTTACAGCAATTAAATGAGAATCTTTAGGACATGATACAAATCTAGCACATATGCAAACATTAAAGTGAATGCTGGGTTTCCTTGCAGTTATATATAGTAAAGAACCAATCATACTTCTAAATAGCTTAATATCCACATCCTTTCCATTTTCATCTTTTTCTAATTTTGAGGATGGGCTCGTTGATGTGCTAGATACCTTGGCATTATCCATTTTGAACCTTTTCAACAGTTGACGATTGTACTTGCCTTAGATTATGAAGATTCCATTGTCACATTGTTTGATTTAAAGTCCAAGGAAGAAGTTTAATTCTCCCATCATACTCATTTCAAACTCACCTTGCATAAGCTTAGAAAATTCCTTACAGAGAAGGTCATTAGTAGAACCAAAGATTATGTCATAACATAGATTTGCACAACTAGAATATCAAGTGTTTTGTTTTCAATAAATAGTGTAGTATCCACCTTTCCTCTAAAAAAAACCATTTTCTAATAAAAACTTACCTAATCTTTCATACGAAGCTCTCGGAGCTTGTTTTAAACCATAAAGTGCTTTAGTAAGTTTATAAACATGGTTTTGGTTTTTCATAAACTTCAAAACCAGGTGGTTGTTCTACATACACCTCTTCATTTAGAAAACCATTTAGAAAAGCACTTTTTACATCAATTTGATAGAATATGAAGTTTTTAAATTAAGTAAATGCACAAAGCATACTAATAGCCTCAAGTCTAGCAACCGGAGCAAATGTTTCATCAAAATCGATGCCCTCTTCTAGGTTGTAACCTTGAGCCACTAATCTTGCTTTGTTTCTCACAACATTACCATGTTCATCAAGCTTATTTCTAAAACCCATTTTGTTCCAATAACAGAATGGTTATTAGGTCTATAAACAAGTTTCTAGACTTGGTTTATTCAAACTGATTCAGTTCTTCTTACATAGCAAGAATCCAACTTTCATCATTTTGAGCATTTTCTAAATTTTTAGGTTTTAATTGAGAAACCAAAGCAATAATATCTTAAAGTTGAGCTCTAGTCATCATCCTTTCTGAAGGATTGTCAATGATGTCCTCTTGAGGATGATACTTGCGGAATCGCCACTCTTTTGGTGAGTTTGAATTCTCACTTTCTAGTTCTAGCATTTGGCTTTCAGTTACGTTTTGATCTTCACGTCTATCTTCTGGTTCAGCCTGATTATCATCATTCTGCTCATTTACTGGCTGTTCTAGTTGTTCTGACTGTTCATTCTGCTTTTCTTGATTGAAATCTACAACATCATCATTTTCTAAAATTCTAGAAGTAGAATCAGATTCATGAAAAACAAAATGGATAGATTTTTCTACAACTAGAGTTTTCTTATTAAACACCCTACGTGTTTTGTTATTACTAGAATATCCTAAAAATATTTCTTCATAAGATTTAGCATCAAATTTAGCAATGTGATTTTTCTTGTTATATAGAACAAAATATTTACACCCAAAAATGTGAAAATAACCAATACTTGGCTTTCTACCTTTGTATAGCTCATATGAAGCCTTTTTCAGTTTGGATCTTACCAAAATCCTATTTAGAATATAACAGGCAGTGTAAATGGCTTTGCCCAGATATAATTTGGTAACTTAGAATCACTCAGCATGGTTCTGGCCATTTCCTAAAGTGTTCCATTCTTGCGTTCCACTACTTCATTTTGCTGTGGTGTTCTAGGTACTGAGAAGTTATAGAAGATTCCTGATTCTTTGCAAAAAGCATCGAATTTCTGGTTTTCAAATTCTCTTCCATGGTCACTTCTAATTACAGAGATGTTGTATCCTTTCTCATTCTGTATCCTTTTGCAAAGATGAATAAACAGGTCATATGACTCATCCTTATTTCTAAGGAAGAGTGTCTAGTGAATCTAGAGTATCATCAATAATGACAAGTGCATATGATTTACCTCCAAGACTAAAAGGTGTTATAGGTCCAAACAAACCAAGGTACAACAATTCTAAAGGTCTAGAAGTAGAAACCATGCCCTTCGATTTGAAAGATGTTTTGGTTTGTTTGCCCAATTGACAAGCATCACAGATATGATCTTTTTCAAATTTCAACTTTGGCAAACCATGAACTAAATCTTTCTATGACAATTTAGAAATAAAGTGCATGCTTGCATGTCCAATTCTTCTATGCCATAACCAACTAGAATTATCAACAGAAACTAAGTATATGTCTAAGTTATGTATATCAAAAAGATCAACTAGGTAAATGTTTCCAAATCTTTTTCCCACAAATAGAGTTTGTTATCATGCATGTTCTGTACTTCATAATAAGAGGATTCAAAGATCACTTTTCTATTTTTATGACAAACTTGACTTTCACTTAACAAGTTCTAATGTAATCCTTCTGTTAAACAAACATCTTCTATTTAAGGATTAGAACCTACCACACCAATACCAATAATTTCACCTCTTGCTTTGTCTCCAAAGCTCACTGAACCTCCCTTATTCTTTTCTAATCTGGTGAATTTCTTCCTATCACCAGTCATATGCCTAGACCAAGCGTTGTCCATGTACCATAATTCTGTTTTTAGCTCACTCCTTAGGCACACCTGAAAATATCACGTAGATTTAGGTACCCAACATGTATTGGGTCTTGGGGGTTAGTGGTAACAGGTGTAGATCTTTTTCATTCTTTTTGCTATGATTTTTCTTTTTATCAAGGCTGCTAGATTTTTCAAAGTGTTTTTGATGTTCTAAAGTCACAGTATTAGAAATGACATTTTTATTAACAGAAACATGATTCTGACTTGAAATGCTATCATAGCTAGAACTTGTCTTTTCTTTAGAAAATGATTCTGAAATTGAATTTAGAATTCTAATCTTAGATTTTACAGATTCATTTTTAGAATTCAGACTTTTACATTTTTCTTCAAAGTGTTTCAGATTTTCAAAAACTTTCTCATTACAATCTTTAAGATCTTTGATCTCTATAATAAGATTTTGTATGTAACTTCTTAATAAGAAGCATCTTTCAAATGATTACATGCAATTTTCAACTTTCTGAAATCTTTCGTTAGAACCTTATGCTTTTTAGCAAGCTTTCCAAATTCAGTGCAAAGGTTATTATAAGTATCTAGAAGATCACTTTCAGATTTAAGTTCAGAGATACTTACATCGCTTTCATCTTGTTTTTAGATTGCTGCATCTGTTTTGCTATTTTCAACTTTCTGTGTTGAAGTCCGAGTTCTGATTTCTTTGTAGTCAAAATCGGTAATGGCCATCAGACATATATTTTCAACTTCCTCCTAGTCACTTTGACTTTCAAAATTAGAATTGTCCGATTCACCCCAAGCAGTTATAAATGCCTATTTTAACTTTTCTTTCTTTGACTTCTTTTTCAATATAGGACAGTTAGGCTTGATATGATCGAGCTTATTACACTCATAAAAACTGCTTTAGGAGATTCTTTCTTAGGCAAGTTACTATTTTTAGGTGAAAAGTTATTTTTGATAAACTTTTTCTGTGTTTTTCCACCTTCCTTATAGAACTTTTTAAATTTTCTAGCAACAAGAGCTAGATCATTGCTGTCAAGATCAGAAGAACTTTTTTCACTAAAAACTACTTTCAAAGTCAATCCTTTCTTTTTCTTATCTTCTACAGTCTAAGAATATTTCATCCCTTCTGAAACAAGATATCCCATCAAATAATCATAGGTTACTAGAGTCTCCTTGTAGTTCATGACAGTTCCTATAGAATTCCATTTTTTGGGTAGAATTCTAAGGATTTTCTTAACAAGCTCATCTTTTGAAATTTCCTTTCCAAGAGTTCTCAAAGGATTAACTATATTTGTGAATCTGGAATTTAGTTCAACTATAGTCTTTACTTCTTTCATACTAAACATTTCATATCTCTCCAAAGGATATTGATTCTGGATTCCTTATCTCGGTCAGTACCCTCATAGGTAACTCTAAGTTTTTTCTAGACTTTTGTTGTAGACTTACATCTAGAAACTTTATTGTATTCTGTTGGATCTAATGCACAGTGAAAAATATCGATGGCTTTTGCGTTTATAGAAATGTCATTCCAATCAGCATAAGTATACTCTTCTTCTATCTTTCAAACTCTTACATTTTCTACAGTTTTCATAAGAATGCGAGGACCAGTAATGATGTTCCTCCAGCAGTTTATGTCAACTAATTTTATAAAATTTTCCATTTTGGTTTTCCAGTAAGGGTAATTAGAACCATTGAACAGAGGTGGCCTAGAAATAGATTGACCTTCTAAAGATGTAAGAAGAAGTAGGGCTACCATGAGACTTTTTCTGTTAAGCTGTGAAGCTTTGGTAAGTCAAGAGACAAGCTCTGATACCAGATTGAGGGTCTCGTTATGTATGGCATAACCTAAAAGGAGGTGAATTGGGTTAAAAAATTTTGCTTTTAAAAACATAAGATTAGGATTTTGTCACAGTGGAAATAGAAAGCATTTGTGAAAATCAGTTATCAAGTTTAGAACCTCCCCACAAGGCTTTTGTAAGATTAGAAAGATTCTATGAAGACTAGTTATTACATTTAGAACTACTTCACAAAGCTTATGAAAGATTAGAAAACTGATTAAAACTCAAATTGTGATTTTTTTACTAAATATAAAATGACAGATTAGAACTTGGTAAAATCACAATACAAAAAATTCAGAGTTCTAATGATCCACAAAGATAAAGCTTATTCACATTTAGAGATAGAAACTCATTAATAATCTTGCATTTCTAAAAAGATTAACAGTTGTGTAAACAGAATATAATTAAGCGATACTTCAGAAAATAAAAGAAGATAAATACAGAGATTTATAGTGGTTCTGCACTAACTCGCCTACATGCACTCCCTAAGATTTATCTTGAGATCATCCACTATGTTATCTCTTTTCAAGGGTAAGAGACAAATCAACTTTACAAGGAAATAGATCAACACCTAGATCTAACCTTTGTCCCATTAGATTTCTAAAGGTTCTGGTCAACCTCTACCCTTTCTGTTTTGCAGAGAACAGAAAACTCAAATCAAGACATTAGAATCACACACAAGGAGAAGGTCGCTTGATAACCTTTTTCACCATAGCTTTTTACCTAAGCTATTACACAATTTTTCATTTAAACAATCTCTAATTTACATTAGATTACAATAATCCATATAGACAGGGAGAAATGCAATTGTAAGCATAAGAAGAATAAAAAACAGATTTTAAAATAAAAAGAAAGTTCGTAACTATTCTTCAGAAAACGTTATCATCAAATTTCTTTTCTCTTGAAAAATATCTCTTGAAGAAAATAGATGAAAAGAAATGAAGGGGGTTGAAGAGAGCTTTAAGAGATTTAAAACTTTGAACAATAAACTCTTACTTTTGCAAAAAATACACACTTTTGAAAGAGAAAAACATTTTTATAAGAGGGATGAAAATACAGTTATAATAGATGTTGAAATCTAGCTTTAATGAGTATCTTTCACATTCTAGAAATAAAAAGATAGTGCACGGGAATCTTTTACAAATACTCATTTATTAGTTGCCAAAAATTATTTTTGCAAAAATTTTTTCTATTAGGTAAGCGTAATAAAAAGAACGACTTGGGCTTTTCTTTTTAAGGCAATTTTTGAAAATATCTCAAAATGATTTTTAAGAGAGATAAAAATATTTTTGTGCTTATAAAGGAATATTCTCTCTATCCTACAATATTTCCTAAGACTTAATAAAGTACTAACTACTAAAAGATCTTGAATAATCTTCATGGTCTTCCATAAAAAATCTTGGATTGTAGGAGCTTGATTTCTTCAATAACAAAATTCTGCATAAAATAACTTTAGCACATACAAGAATATTAAATTTATTTGGTTTGTTTAATCATCAAAATCCTAGGGTAAATTGAACCTTGAGCCAACAGTTTATAAAGAGTTGAGAGAGAAAGATTTAATTTATCCTTTGGAGAAGATACCTATTCTTGATCCCTTACTTAAGAACTTTAGCCCTAATGTGTACGGTCAACCAATGCTTTCGTCTCAAACACAAGGTTCAAAACTTGATTGACTATGGTACTATCCCAATTCACAGATGCTGAAGAGAGCCAATTTTTGACATAAGAACCATCCTGGGGGCATGCTAGATGGAAGTTACGACAAAGATGCCAAAGTTACTTAATGATAATTATTCTTTGTTTATTTCCTTTTCTTTTTAAATAAGGATGATGATGATTTAGTTTTTGTAATTTTAAATAAATTTGTTTATCTTATTTTGAATATTACTTCATTTATAATTTATGCTTGAGCAAACACTTGGTTAGAGATAGAGAGAAAAAGAAAAAGAATGATAAATGAGAATATATTTCTAGCTAGTAAGCTCAAAATAGAATTTGATGTCAAGGATATATTTAGCATAAATTTCACTACTTATGGTGAGAGTTGAAAAAACAAAATTATGAGAGGTAAATCTTAAAATAAAGGCATCAACTAAAGGAAAATGTAAGGAAAAAATTATAGAAAAATGAGAGTATTAGATATCTCATCTGACACCGAGGGACAAGAGGAGGTTATATTTTTCTTCCTGGAGGCATTTTGAAAATATAAAGAGAAAAGAAGTTGAATAAAAGAAAGTGTATTGTTAATGATATTTTAATGTTGTTTTAATTCTAATGGATGATCCTTAAACAAAGAGAATAATCTTTGGACATTGACAATTTTTACCTCATCAACTTTAGAAGCTTGTTTTAGCTAGATCATCTTATTTCTAAATAGTTCCATTTGAGCTCGCTTGAGAATAAAATTTAAAAGAAAATGAAAAGATTTGTGTTCCTGCTAACCAAACAACATTCGCTTAAGCAAAAGTTAAGGATTACTGAGAGAAAATATTTGATTGAAAAGTTAAGAAGAATGGTTATATAAGGATTGTGATGAAGTTGTATTCAGGCGAGTTATCATGTTTATGAGGAATTGCGAACTTTATGGTGATGTCATCCTTGCCTGTCGAAATTATAGCCATGTAAAAAAAGAAAGTGAAAAAAATGAGCCTCTTAAGCCGGAAAACCCGTGAAAGGAGCTTAGGAAAAAGTTAGGACATATAAAAAAAAAGAAGAAAAGGGAAAACTAGTTGCAAGAATTGGAGTGAAAAAATGGCTATAAGAAACTGAATGAAGAATATAGAGAAATTATTTTAGTTAAATAATTTGGCATTAAATTTTGAAAATTAAACAAGTGAGAAGTTTTCAGTTCTTAATATTACTTTAGCTTATTTCTTCTTTTCAAGTTTTATTACTAAGATGCACTACATCCTTTCTTCTTCTACACATGATTCTTGGGCAAGAGTTCAAATTATTGTAATGAAATGATGATGTCTTTTTAAAGCCTTTTATTCTTGGCAAAAGAGCTTTTTCTAAAGCAATAATATCGGCTCAATATATAAATCTACCCATGTACTTTTCATGAAAAATATTGTGGCACCTTCAACTTTCATTTTGGCCTATTGAAAATTTCAATTTATGAAATTGCACACATTAAGTACTTTAATTGACCTATTGGATACCTCAACTTATAAAATTAGATCGATTAAACACTTATTGAATAGTTGAAAAATATAAAATATAGTTTTAAAAGGTATATTAACCACGTTTCAAATTAGATGTTTTGCATATAAAAGCAAAAAGCCTAAAAAAATGTGGTTGCTAGTGTGACAAGGTGTAAGATCATTACAAAAATAATAATAAAATTCAGGGTGCAACAAGGTCGCTTTCAAAATTTAGGGTGCCATAAGATTTTTTTGCTAAAATTCAGGGGCTAAATTATGTATCCATCCCAATAATATCATTATTATTTTGGCATGCATAGATATTTAAATGTGTTGATTTGATGTTACTTTTATATATGTGCATGGTTGTATTCAGATAATTATTTGCTTTAAGAATACAAACTACATGCTCTATGATTTATTTTCTATCAAAGTTCCTCGTTCTTGAGATTAGTTATATTTGTCTTGGGCAAATTTCATTTGTTTTAAGGATAAACTTTACGCCCTGTCTTAGGTAAATTTCATTTCAAGAATATACCTTATACCCTATCTTGGGCAAATTTCATCCAAGAATAAACTTTACGTCCTGTCTTTGATAAATTTCATTTGTTTCAAGAATAAACCCTTTTGCCCTGTGTTGTGGTACCGTTTTGCATAATTTGTGACACATTTTACCATATCTTGTGACACCTCCCGCCTTGTCTTGTAGTGCCATACAACCTATCTTGTGGTAAATTCCATGTCTTTAAGATAAAAGCATTATATTTTGTGGCAAAGATTTCCTTATCTTGAGACATTTCCCGATCTATATGAATTTCATAAATTTTGATTTTACTATAAAGGCATATTAATTTGAATTTCTTAGAAAGGCTTTCAAATCATATATTTTTCCATAATTGCACTTCAATCATATTTCTTTGCCAAAAAGGAATTTAAATCGTGTTTTTGCGTACAAATGCATATAATGCACCATTTTTTTGCTAAAAAGAAACTTTAATTTTATTATAGCAGAAAGGAACGTGATATTTCATCTTGCCAAAAAGCAATCCGATTCATTAATTTTTCTTCGCTACAAAGGCAAGTTTTTGCTAGAAAAGCATTTCAGATCGGATTTGCCAAAAAGATATTCGAATTGAGAATTTTCGCTAGAAAAAGGCACGTGATATTTCGTTTTGCTACAAAAGCAATTCGAATAATGAATGTTTCTTTGCCAGATAGACACGTTTTTGCCAAAAATGAATTTTGGATCGAATTTGCTAGAAAGGTATCTGACTTTTGATTTTTTACTAGAAATGCTCTTCAATTTGAATTTGCCCGAAGTGGCATTTGAACTTACACTCGGATTTATTACTTTGACAATGTGTATTTTATAAATATTGTCAAAGTGGAGCTAAACTATTGACACTCAATTTTTTTTATCCCTCGTACTCAATGATGAAAACCTTTTGATTCCCTAATTAATTAATGTTAGTAATTTTCTGGATTATTTGGTTTATGTTTTCCTTCAATAAAAATATATAATGAGTTTTTGTGAGTTAAAATGAGCTATTTTGGAAAATTGAACTCTTGGGTTAAAATTTATTTTGTAATTAACCAAAATTAATTAAAGATTAATTTAAATATTTAAGTGATTAGCCCATGTTAGTGTTAAAGAAAGTAAGGAGAAGCCCTAAAATCATTAAGGATTTGCGGAAAATTAGAAGAGAGACAGCGTGAGCCAAAAAAAAAAAAAAAAGATAAGGATTAAGGAGAGAAGAGGAGTCCAAGAGTAGTGAAAATGGGATAGTCTTATCATTTGGAAGGCTAAAAACAAGGAGAGGATGAGAGATAAGAGGAATTAACGTGAAAAGAAAATGGACAGAAAAAAAAAATGGAGAAAAGCACATTAACAAAAGGCGGAAACTTAGAAAAGAAAAAAAAAATAAAAAAAAAATAAAAAAAACATAAAAAAAATAAATAAAAAATAAAAAAAAATAAAAAAATAAAAAAAAAAAAGAAAAATCATAAGGGGAGCTTCAGAGTACGTTGGTGATGGACGGGAGTGTCTCTCTCTAGGATCTTAGAACACTATTCATTCACTGTTCTAATCCGATTTTCATCTCCATTCTTTTCTGATGTGGGTTAATGGACTGAGTTTGGTGTGTGTTTTTGTTGTGCGACTTGAGTTACCTTATTTGTTTCCACGATTGAATATCATCATTGTTGTGTTCGTTTGGAGAAAACTGAAATTTTTGGTTTGAAGATTTTACTGTTCATTTGCGATTACAGCACCCTCCCTTTGATTCATCTACTTTTTGGTGACTTGGGTTTCGATCTGGATAATTAGAGCAAGGGGTTTTAGCTTACTGACATGGGGAAGAAAGGTAAGGCAAACTCTCCCACCTCTGGAAAAAAGAAGAAAAAATCGAAGCATCGTATTGTAGATGGAGGTGCGTCAAACGCAAAGCCGATTGAAGAAGGAGATAAGAATGAAACCAGTGGCTCCCAGGAGGTAGAGTCTTCTGTGGGTAAGTCTTGTACACTTGGTGAAAAGGATACACAAGAATACCCAGAGTATATTACCAATGAAACTGAAGATGAAGAGGAGGCACATTCAGGCCACCATGTGTTCGCTAAAATGCCTGAGAGTGGAGGTGATACAGATAAGGCTCCAATGGACAAACCGACATTCGCGCGACTGTTCAAGGACAATCGAGACCTAAACCAAGGGTTTAAATTACAGAAAGTTGATGTGGGTGATGAAGTTGTTCTTGATGAAGGGGACTTGATAAATGTTGAGAAGACATGGGGTTGGTGTGCTGTGGGTAGCTTCACGGGGAGGTTCCCAGGGATGAGGGCTGTCCAAAGTCTTGTGGATTCATGGGGTGTTCCGTGTAAGATTTTACCACACCACCGGGGTTGGATTGTTTTTTGCTTCGAAACTGAAGAAGAGCGTACATCGATTTTTGCTTCGGGGCCCTATACTTTGTATGGAAAATCCCTCTTCCTTCGTGAGCTACCATATGGTTTCACTTTCAAACATGATGAATTTATGATGGTTCCAATTTGGGTACAACTTCATGACTTGCCTATAAATTGTTGGGGACCAGAGGCAATAAGCAAAATTGCATCCCGAATTGGTGTGCCTTGTGTCACGGATAAAATAACGAAATCGCTTGAAAAAATAGCATTTGCAAGAGTCCTTGTGAATGTGGATGTTTCACAACCACCGACTACTTCATTTACTGTTCGTTTGCCAAAAGGTGTCAACTATATCCAAGAAGTGCACTTTGAGACTTATCCAAATTACTGTTGGTTTTGTAAGAAATATGGCCACCATTGTTTTAACTGAACGAGCTTGGAGAACCATCGTAAGAAGAAAGAAAAGGAGGACCTAATTACTGCAAAACCAAAGGAGCTTTCGGGAAATGAGCCCCTCTCTGATCCTGCCCATGATGGTGAATCTGCACTTAAGGGTGTTGGTGTTCTTGAGGATGGTCGTACCACAACACCTACTGGCCAGTTTCCCAACTTTGCACCATCCCTCTCAGGCCAAGTCTTTAGTAGTACTCAACAGCACCCACCATAGGATTCTAGCAGCAAACAGCCCTTAGACGTAATAGTTAGTAGTGTAGGCTTGAAGCAGCCTTTGGTTGGTTCTGGCAGGCCTGACCGCAAGCAACAGCCAAAAGCAGTTTTAGGCGGCATGCAGTCCACTCCCGCAGAAATCTCCCATTTACATTGGCGTACAAAGGTAAATGGTAAATTGGTGGCTACTAATGATGATGTTATACAATATGGCAAGAATACTATTGTTCCTTCTAGAATTGTAAAGGGTGGAAATAATGGAGATGGAGGCGCCAAGGCCTCACGTTCTAAATGAAGATGCTTAGTTGGAATGTCCGGGGGCTGAACTCCTCCCCTAGTCAAAGAGGTGTTCAACGTCTAATTCGTAGTCATGGAATTTCTTTTTGTGCTTTACTTGAAACCAAGCTAAATCATGAAAATCTTGATTTCTTTTTACTTAATAAACTCCCCGGGTGGAATCATGCACATAACTTTGATGTCCATCGGGGGGGCCGTATTGTTGTTGCCTGGGACCCAGGTGTTGTTATCTGCCAGGTGGTGTCCATTGGAGAGCAATATATCCGGTGTTCTGTTACTTGTTGTGTTACTAATATCTCCTTTCAGGTTATTGTGGTGTATGCATTGTATAGTGTGGTGAAGAGGCGTGAACCGTGGGACCACCTCATTGCCATACAAGATGGGTTTGATATTCCGTGGATTGTGTTAGGGGACTTCAATTGTGTTGCGTCCGTGGAAGAAAGAATGGGATCCAACAACCCCACACCGTATGCTCTTAATGATTTTGTCAACTTCAGGGTAGGACTTGGTCTGGAGGATGTCGCGTCTACCGGACTATTCTTTACATGGCATAAGGCACAAATGTGGGTGAAACTTGATAGGGTCATGGTGAATGCAGTATGGAGATCTATGGCCTACCCATGTTTCTCTCAGTTTCTTCCGATGGAGTTGGGATCAGACCACACCCCTATTATCACATCTCTGGTTTCGACAGCTGGTACAGGATATAAACCATTTAGGTTTTTTAATATGTGGATTAAGCACACGGATTTTCGTAACATTGTTGCAGATTGTTGGAATCAACACGTTCATGGATCGGCTCAGTACATCATTTGCTCCAAACTCAAATTTCTTAAGTCCCCTCTCAAAAGGCTTAATAAAAATGAGTTTGGAAATATTTCCGAAAGAACAAGGCGTGCAGTGGATGATTTCAAAAGTGCGTATGAGTCTCTTCAGTTGGATCCCACGAATGTTGCTCTGTTAGAGTTAGTGAAAGAGAAAAGAAGGAAGGCGAGCTTTTTGGAAAATGCAGAGTGCCACTTTTATAAGCAGAAAGCTAAGTGTGACCATATTATGAAGGCAGACAAACCCACAAGGTATTTTCATTCTATTGTTAAGAAGAGGTGTGCTAAGAATTTTATTGCTAATCTTATGAGAGCAGATGGGTCTCCTTCTACTTCGTTGGACGAGGTGGCAAAACTCTTTGTGGATTACTATAAAGGGCTTTTGGGCACTAATCCTTCTGTTGAACCTGTTGACTCCGTTGTGTGGGCATCTGGGCCATGTGTGCCTAGCGAGGAACACTCATACCTTGTTAGGCCGGTTACAGAAGATGAGATTCGACAGGCACTTTTTGATATTGGGAGTGATAAAGCACCGGGACCGGATGGCTATTCCTCAGGATTCTTTAAGAGTCAGTGGTCTTTGATTGGTGGTGACATTGTGGCAGCTGTTCAGGAATTCTTCGTCTTTGGTTCACTCCTAAAACAGGTAAACCATACAGCTATTTCTCTTATCCCAAAGAAGACCCATAACCAGGGGGTTTCGGACTTCAGGCCCATCTCATGTACCAATGTTTTATATAAGATTATTACCAAAATCCTGAATGATAGGATGTTGCCCCTCCTGGATGGGATTATCGATCGAGCACAGGTGGCTTTTGTCCCTGGCAGGGGTATGGTGGAGAATATTTTCTTAGCGCAAGAGTTGGCTCGTGGATATGCTAGGAAGCGTATTTCTCCCAGGTGTATGATTAAGTTGGATATCTCTAAGGCATATGACACAGTGTCCTGGACTTTTCTAAATGCGGCTTTACTGGGGATTGGTTTCCCGACCACGTTTGTGGCTTGGATCATGGAGTGTGTCACCACGTCATCATTCTCAGTGATGGTAAATGGTTCTTTGCATGGTCACTTTAAAGGCGCAAGGGGCCTTCGTCAGGGTGATCCTATGTCTCCTTCTCTTTTCATTATTTGTATGGAGTATTTATCACGGATGCTAAGCTTGAGAATAAGGAATGGGGCTTTTAACTTCCATCCGAAATGTGCAAAGCTCTGCATTTCCCATTTCGCATTTGCAGATGACCTGATGCTTTTTTCCAGGGGAGATCAGTGGTCAGTTAGTACTCTTGTGCAGACTCTAAGGGACTTCGAGAAGGCTTCTGGACTTGTGGTGAGTCCAACGAAGTCTAACATCTTTTTGGGAGGGCTGGCTGGAGTTGAGAAGGATTTGATTCTCCACATTGTTTCTTATCCGGAAGGGACTTTCCCGGTTCGCTATCTGGGGGTTCCTCTTTCCCCTAAAACGGTGAAGATAAGGGAATTTGACCCCCTCGTTCGTACTATTGAGGAATTTATTACGGCGTGGAATGCCAAATCCCTTTCTTATGCAGGTCGACTGGAGTTGGTTAAGGCGGTCATTCAAGGGGTTCAGTCCTTTTGGCTACAGGTGTTCCCAGTTCATACCACGCTTCTTGCCCGGATAACCACTATGTGTCGTGTCTTCCTTTGGGGGGGTAAGTTCTCGAAAGTTGCTTGGGATGACTTATGCCTTCCAAAGGAAGAGGGAGGTCTTGGGTTGAGAGACTGTCGTGTGTGGAATAAGGCACTACTTGCCAAGGTTCTATGGAATGTGCATATGCAGAAGGAGACATTATGGGTAAAATGGGTTCATAGTGTTTACCTTGATGGGAGAAGTATTTGGGACTATCAGCCTCATAAAAGAGATTCTCAACTTCTGAAGAAGCTGGCCCAAATTCGGGATTGTTTGATTGACAAGTGCGGAAGTGTGGTTCGTGTTATTGAAGTCCTCCAAGGGTTTATGGTGAATGGAAAGCTTTGCTCTGGGAAAGTCTACGATCTACTCCGAATCAAGGGGGGGAAGCTCCCATGGATGCAGCTGATTTGGAAGTATTACATCCCGCCGAAGTTTACCTTTATTGCATGGCTTGCTTTTTGTAATAGACTACCGACCATGGACAGACTTGATTTCCTGGAGATTGATCGACGCTGCAAACTATGCCAAGTTACCACAGAGTCTGTAAATCACCTCTTTTTCTCATGCACGGTATCCTCAGGGGTCTGGATGAGAGTGAGGCAGTAGCTTGGCATTACGAGGGAGATGTCTACTCTGCCACGTTCAGTGAGGATTTT
>NC_143155.1:18214685-18239894 GCF_041381405.1 Jatropha curcas
TCGGACAGAATCAAAACTAGAGCTTCGTTCTCCACCACTGTGAGTAATAATAAATAATGCATATCAACACTGCATTTGCATATCATTTATTTATAAACATTATATTTTTTATTTACATATTTACAATATATTATAAGTATTTTATCATATATATTATGTTACGATCACTATAATTATATTTATATATTGTGCATTTGGATGGAATTGGTGTATTATGATGAATGAAATGTCTGATTATTTGTGCTGTGACTATACTGTGATTTGTTTGTGTGGAATTGGGATGAAGTGGGTCACCATGGGTTTGTGAGAATGGCATATGTGATATGGATCCTGAATATGATATGAAATTTGGCCGGGTAAATGGGAGATCGGCGCCCCCGTGTGCACCTACTGCTATGATCTGTGTGATATGGAAAACCACAGGTTGGTTTCTTTATTGGGCGCACCTGATAATCTAGATTTGATCGCAGCCCGCAGGGTGGCCTCCTGTTGTGAGCGCCTGATGATCTAGATTTGATGGAGACGACCGGGTTATCTCCTGTTGGTATGGAAAAGAATAGAGAGAATGGAAAAACAATGAGAGGGCTGGTCAAGTGAGGATTAGACCGGTCGGCCAGTATGGGAGATCGGCTCCCTGGTGCACATGTGAGAGGATGAGCCATGTGGGAGGACGGCTCATCGGGGGTTTCGGTGACTCCACTGACTAATTTCCACGTGATGTGATTATTTGAAGGTGATATTGTTTGTGGGTGCTGATGTAATGTCATATGATTGACTGTTGTGTGTTCATTCAGTATACTAGGGTGCATTTTGCTTGACTGTATGTGGTGTGTATTATTTATTATTATTCATTGAGTTGCAAAACTCACCCCCCAACAAACCTCCCAGGTACTAGGAAGCAACTGATTCGACTGAAGCTCTGCAATCTTCTCCGCAGAGTTGTAAATGTAAACTTTATATTTCTGTTATTAAATTTTGGATGTATAAATTACTCTATTATCAGATTATTATTGAACTCCGCAGTTATAGGGTTGTGTATTTAAATTGGGTCTTATTGTTAGTACTACGCTATAAATTAATTATTGTGTAATTAGCTGCAGGTGAATCAGTAAGTCCATATTATGATTATGATTTATTATGAACAGGCCCTGGTTAAATTCTATGTATTATTTGAGATTGGGTCAGATGTTTGAAAATTTTTATCAACCTGTATCTTTAAGTCATATGGCTTACTGTTCTGATGAAATTGGGACAGCAAGGTAGATAGATTGGATAATTTAGGCTTACTACGGGCCTCGGGGGCCTTAAGCTTACCTAGGCCCTAGTGCCGGTCCGGCCCACGGAATCGGGTCGTGACACTTTAACATTAAAATTGTAACCAAATTAGGATCTCGACATTTAAATTTTATAATATCTAACCAATTCATCAATCTTTAAAATTGTGAATTTAAGTTGGTTTAAATCGATTTAGATGGTTTGGGTGGTTTGATGAACACCCCTCTACACAAACCAATGTCTATGGTATTTCTAACTCCAAATGTAGCATATTTCAATTTTATTATCATTAAAGTGATTAAAATATTGATAATTTATCTTTAAAACCAAGGGAAAATATCAATTGGCATTACGTGAGGAGTGAGAAGTCTGGATTTTGAATTCTTTCAGCTACAAATGATTTCACCAATTTGTGAATCCAGACTCTATTGTGCCAATAATTTTGTTTTCAGTGCATCGGACCTTCCTGATGAATAAAAAAAAGGCTTGTTGGGTTTGAAATTGTCAATAGCCCAATCCAAACTGTTTACCATTCTCTAGCCCATTCCTCATTCGGCGCGTCCTAACGGAGGAGAAAATAAAGCACTCGTTCAAAGGCGCGAATTTTCGAAGTTTCTTCTACATTTGCATCCTCAAATCCTCATCACTGTACAGTGTGTTGTATCTTTTTGTAAGATCTCACAGCTACTGAGATTAGTCGATGACACAAATTTCTTCCAAATGGGGAAAATGTTAACTGGACGTGAAAGCTTGATCCGATTGGTTGGTAAAAGAAGGCGATTCCTTCCTAATCGTCAATCTTTGCTTTACATTCCCGTTCAGGTAACTTAACTCATCCGATTCTCTATTGGTTTCAGCAATTCGAGAACCAGAAGGTGTAATCGAAATAACAAATTCTAAACTTTGTTTATTATTGTGTTTTGATAAGGATGAGAAGAGATTTTCTGAGAATAAAATGGAGGAAGATGAGAAAAGTCTGCTTAAGATGTCTACTAAAGATTGGGTAGCTTGCCCTGTTTGTGGGAGTAGAGTGCGTGGTGAAGACTGCGTGATTAATTCTCATTTGGGTATACCTTTAAATATATATACATAATTTTGCATCTCATGTCTACTGGATATAAAAAGCAGCATCCTGTCATGATCCTTCAAGCTTGCTAATTATCTAACTGTCTGTTTGGATAAGTAGTCGTTTGAAATGGATTTGAATTTGAGTTTCAAGTGTAAAATCATAAAAAATTAGTTTGGTGCTAAATTTCAAGTACATTATTTCAAGTGACCAGCTATCCAAATGGACCCTAATATTACATATGCAGTGCTTATTTATTCCCCCTTTGTCTAGATGGAATGAACCTTTATATGAATGACATTACCCTAGTGCTTCATTTGCTAAAGTGAGATATGTAAACTACTAATGTTACTTTTACTAGGAAGGCCTTGTTTTTCTGGGGTTTGAATGCTGATAGCTTTATTAGATTATAAGAACCAAACACCCTTCATCTGCCATACGTAGTGATTTCTTTGTATTCCAGCTTACATGTTCAAATTAATGGTGAGCAGATGCGTGCCTGTTGAGTGGGAAGAAACGAAAACGAAAATTGACCCAACGCACCCTTCTCCAGTTGGACTTCTGCTCACATACGAGCAGTGTTGTACAGAATACTGTAATTGACCTGAAGAATTCTGTTGCTGCTCAAGAAAATGACAGCAATCCTTGTCAATTATCATCAAGTACAGAGCCTATTGTTGTCAAAGCTGGTCTAGCTTGTTCAGTTGGGAAGCCTATTGATGAAGATAGAATTAGCTGTCAAGTTGATCCCTCTTCATTGCTCCTGAAAGATGAGGTGCCCACATGTGATCCAATCACAACTTTAGATGACATATCAGAAGTGCTTCTTGAAACTTACATTGTTGGTCGTAGGTTTAGTGTTGAGAAGGACTTAAATCTCGGGGCAAGGATATCTCTTTTGAGAGACCCAGATAATCCTAAGGATCCAAATGCTATCAAGGTGTGTTTCCTTTTTTATTTGCTTTTTACAAATTCTTCAGTTATTTTAGGTGGTGTTACATGGTCTTTTTGTGTCAGGTTCTTTTGGCAGATTCCACACACCCTAAAGTGCTTGGTTTTCTTCCTCGAGAATTAGCTGAACATTTATCTCCTTTAATTGAGAAGTATTCTCTAACATTCAAGGTAACAGTAATTCTGAAGCTGCAGAAGTTTTTGTTAGCTAAACTTGAATGCATTTAGTTTTTTACTTGCATTTCGTAAAATACATACAAAAGCCTCCTACAGTGTTCAAAATACATACAGCATTTGAAGGATGTTGTTCAAATGAGGTTTATATTTGTTCTGAAACACCTATTGTGCAGGATAGTGGGAACGAGTATGCTATATCAGTTTCTTTTCTTCTTCTTTTTCTTCCTTTCTTTCCTAATCTTATTTGCTATAAGTCTTGTACCTCTAGCCTAATACTTACTGAAAAAATAAGCGTTATTGAATGCTATTTGATCTGTAACACATGTGATGCTATAGTTGAGAACTTTATCTGATTAACTTAATAGGCAGTGGACTTAAATATAAATTTCTAAGTGTATGCACAGATTTTTTTAAACCAGTACTCATAGTTGTTGAAAGAAAAAAAAAATGAAATTGCCAACAATTGTCAGACATTTCAAGCTTATTATTGTGAACTGAACTGTCTCAATTCTACATTTAGACTTACTGAATTTTAGTTTTGTCAAATTATATTAGAAATGAATAATAGTCTTATTTTCAGATGTTCATGGTTATCTAGTCACACTGGGATTTTCTGCAGGGACATGTGACTTCTGTTCCAAAACTTTCACTTGATGTTGTTCCAATCCAAATCGTGTGTTGTGAAGTCATATCACATGGTGATAGAGACCGTCATGAAATTGAGGATTTCACACATTTATGGAAAAATCTTCTTCATGTAGTTGAATCTGCAAAGAATTATGCAAGTAGCACAATAAAATATCAGCATAACTTTTGTTTGTTATTGCAAGAAGTTTTGAGAAGCAATACTCACCTTTTCACTGATGATGAGAAAAATTACATGGGTAGTAGCTCCAATAGTTGGTCTCCATATTTCTTCTGGATTTCTATATTTTTTTTTCCTGACAGGTTTCTGATGATATTTTATCGTTATTTGTTGACAGAATCATTTCTTTCTCTTCCAGATGACAGTCAGAGGCTTTTTGTTCGGCTTTATACACGGAAAGGTATTTATTTGTATCCTTTCATTTGAAGTCTTTATCGTGTTTTTCTTTCTTGCTTCCTTGATTTCAGTATATTCTTATTTACTTGAAGCTTGATTTGATTAGCTGGTCAAGGGTGATGGAAGTTAAAACACTCTTGATTTTTGCCAAATGATACTAGGGATCTTACAAATTTTCCTCTTGGTAAATCGATTGTTGGTCATTGGCTGTATTATGTGAAAGGCTGTCCATATGCTACAATTGACAAGGTGATATCTAAAACTCTCCCCCACCCCCGCACCCCTGGCCCACCGCCTCCTGGAGGAAAGTTAAAGTTAGTCCCAAAATTTAGTATTTGTACAGCAATAATCCTTAAGGTTACAAAAGACACATTCAAGCAACAAAAACTATTTCAATATTTTGTCCTGTTGTTAGCCTTCTCTCATGAAAATGTTAGTGAAAATAATAAAGTAATGTCCTATCAATTTGAATGAACTAAATTATATTCTTTCAACCCTTCAAAATAGTTTTAATCTGATTTAGATTAGTTTGTGGATTTGCTAGGTTTTATTGGTTCAAAGCCCAGCTCCAAGTTGAGTTAGACTTGTAGTTTGTGTCTGTTTAAGGCTTTACCATATGATGTGACTCATCTTGCAAGGTGAATAAAATAGCAGTGCTACACATATACTTATTGTTTTGTTGGGCTTGGCTTGGTTCATTAATCAAACTTGATCTTTGGGGCCCTATATCATAAAAGTTTTACGTTTGATTGGGCCTGGCCCGCCGCCAAAATGAACAGGTATAGTTTTAAGTAATCTCTCTCTCCCCTCCAAAAAAAGAGAATAAAAAAAAGAAAAAAAGAAAGAAAAGAAAAGAAAGAGATGATGTTTGATATTATAATAATATCTATAAAACAAATTAATAGTTAGTTTTAACTAAAATCATGTAACTCTTAGTCTACATAGTGCTAAGAATTTGATGTAAACTTATAAAATCAAGGAATATCAAATTATGCAAGATTAAAATTTGTATTTAATAATACATTCAAAATGTATATTTAGAACTTTATGTTTCTCTAAATTTGCAGAAACACTCTGTTTGATATAATTTAAAATAAAAAAATGGTAAACACACAATAGAAAGATTATAATATAAATTCTACAATTTTTTTCAAAATTGTTCATAGTTAAAAAAGAAAAAAAGCTTACCAAAAATTAACGATACGTATTTGAGAGATTGATAATAGGAAAATTGATATGAAACTAAAAAAGAAGATGGAATTAGAAATACTTCCTTTTTTGTTTGTTGATGTTTTAGTCAAGGACCTTATTAAAACTTTTGGGGACTAATTTTAGTCTTAAAATTTCTTTTGCAGTCTATATGACTTTTTTACAAAATGAGTATTGTGGAACATTACTATAATGAATCACTAACAACAGGGGATCCTTTTGAAAGTAAAAAACTTTTTTCTATACGTAGAAATGTATATTCTAATATTTTTGAGGACTATTATTGTGTAAGGCCCTAATTTTTTGGACTAGTTTAACTTCTCCCTTTATTCTTCTTTTCTGTGTGATGTATACATCCCTCATTCACCCCTCAATGTATATTGTTGGTTTCTAGTTTCCTTATCTCTATTATTCTCATTGTAATCTATGATGCACTTTGGGAGACGTCTCTACCTGTCGGCTTACCCTTGTTAAAATGTCGTTTCCCGTGTAAAGTTGTATTTCAAATGCTGTTTCCCTATGTCCGTTTCCACGTTTCCATTCTGGTGTTGTATAGATTGTAATTTTCTCCTAAATTTTAAGATCTTTTTTGAGAGTTAAGACATGTATCAGGATGAATCTGATTTGGGCTCCTAGTGTTCGTGCTTTATTCATATCAATATACATTTATTACCAATAAGTTCTGAGGTTATCATGAAAATTTGATGGGTGTATTGCTTAAAAATATTTCAAGATGCATAATATTTGTATTCTCTTTTCTGTTTGAATTGATTTTCTGTGGATCTCACGCTATCAAGCATTCCACATCTGCTGGCAAGTTAATTTTACCATCTGGTGGATTTTTTTTTTTTCTTCTTCCAATGGTTAAGCAGTAATTGTAACACTTTGAATTTATCACTTATTCTTTGTTGCACTTCTACTGAGTTATTAACATGGAGCTAATATATAAATGAAGTAGTCGTACATCAAGTTATTATTATTCTTGCTTATCTATTGGGCAACATATAGGATTTGTGAGGTGCCAATGGAATTTTTTTTTTTTTGGCTTGATCCAAATTGAAAAAGATGATTTGCATTTGGATTATTCTTTTATATCACGATATTCGAATAATTCACCAACATTTGCTACATTAACCTTAGAGTATTCTCCCCTCAAGTGTAGTAATGATTTGTATTTGGATTATTTTTTTATATCACCGATATTCGAATAATTCACCAACATTTGCTACATTAACCTTAGAGTATTCTCCCCTCAAGTGTAGTAATTTTAATATATTGCTGTTCCTATATTAGGACCATGGTTCCGGGTGTCTAGTATCTCATATCCAGAAGTTACGGATTCTAAGCAGGCAATCAAGGGGCTGTCTGGTATTTTTAGTAATTGGGTAATATTTGTTCTACCTTTAATATGGCCTGCTAAATGAGATCTTTAACATAGGATTTTCTCGGCTTGCAATTGCAGCAGTAGGTTATATTTGTTCCATTGAAGATGCAAAAGAACTACAAAAGAATCAAATGGAAGAGATTTTGAATTTGCTGACTGTTTCTGAGCTGCGTGAAATTACATCCATATTTAAGAAGGTTTGCAGTAATCATATTTTGCTTATTATATGTAGCTATATTCTGTTTCCATTACTTTCTCATACATTCTGCACGCACACATTTTTCAAAAAATAGTATGCATTATGTATTATGTCGCTGAAAAATAAGGATTATGAATGAGCAGATGTTTAAAGATCAACGTAAACAACAAATTTGGAAAATTTTTCCCAGTAAAACTATGCCGCATGGTGGATAGGTACTCGTCCCTGTTCCTAGGCTTGAAGGGGACTCATGAAGCGATCGTGTTGATAGGGCTTGGCCTTTGCTATTGTTGTTGTATGTTGACCTATCACTTGCAAATGTTTTTTCTGGGCTTTGGAATTTAATTTCGAGAATGACATTCTTTTTTAGGACCTTGTTTAGGTAATATAACCAATAGACAATTAGAAGCCATACTTTTGAGAGAGAAAACAAATTGAGATTGTACTTTGATTTAATCAACCAGGAGAAGTAACTTGATCCAAATTCTGCTAGTTATCTCTCTCAAGAGTATCTACCATTTTATCAATCATATTTTCCCCCGGCATGTGTTCCACAAGGTCTTTGATTTATCAAGAAATCTGTTAACAGAACTTATTGCAAGTGAGCAAATTTTCTGCATTTTCTGAAAATTTTCTATTAACTATACTTTTCAAAGATCCAATAAATTATATAAAGTTTAACATTCAATAGACGATGGATTTGCTCAAACAATAAATAACACTCTAAAGTTATTAAGAAAGTTTTGTCCATGTTTGTTGATGTGAAATTTCTTATTTTTATACATTTTTTTGAAGAATCGTCGAAGTTTTTATTTCAAATTGAAGAAGAAAAAGAGTAAAAAGGAAAACTGTAAATTTAAAAATCAACCAAGAGTAGTAACTTGATCCAAATTCTACTAATTATTCACTCTCTAGAGTATCTACCATTTTCTCAAGCATAGTTCCCCCCTGGCATGTGTTCTACAAGGTCTTTAATTCATCACAAAATCTGTTAGCAGAACTTATTGCAGGTGTGCTATTTTCTGCATTTTTCTAAAAAATTTGTTAGTAACTATATGCTATATATTTTTGAAAATATCCAGTAGATAATATAATGTTCATCATATAAACCATGACGTTTCTCAAACACAAATAAAAATCCAAAGTTATGAAGAATTTTTTGTCTTTGTTTGTTAATGTGAAATTTCTTACTTCTATACATTTTTTAATAAATCATTGAAGTGTTTATTTCAAATTGAAGAAGCAAAAGAGTAAAAAGGAAAGTGTAAATTCAAAATTTTTGGGACTAAAATGAAAAGGAATGGATATGTTTAGTGTTGGCTAATAGAGTGTACTGTTTAAGGGATAACTGTGAGTGATATTAAAAGTATTACGACTTGATTAGATGTTATCAAGCTATATGATGTGATTTACAGGAGGTTCTGTTATGGTCCCTTTATGGGTCGGTGAGTTAAAATATCAGGATGAGTGAGGGCAGGTTGGGAAGGTGGAGTGGGTGTTCTCTTTCTGCGACCTATGATTGTAACTAAATTAGATTCGTTAGAGAGAACCTGGATCTCTTGAGTTAAAGCACTCAAAGACTTTGGAATTTTTCTGCCATGAGTGATGAGTGGTAACTGGTGTTATAGCAGTACTCAGCCCAAGATAGCCACTCCATCCATTTAGTTGTAGCAGATTGGGGATTTCTAATTTCTAATTTTTATTTATTTTCTGTTCTATTCTATTGTTATTTCTGTAAAAGAAGTTTGAAGTTGTTGTCCTTGTTCTTAGATGTATGTGGTGATATTGGCCATGTTTGTTTATGTTCCCTAAAATGTAGGAGAATTATTTCTCGTAGAACTATTTCTTTGATCTTTGATGAATGGACAAGTTATGAGAAAAATTTCGGAAGTTGAGTATTTTTAAACTCAAGAGATTGTAGATTCTCTCCAAGTTTGTCATCATATGTAGAAGGAAGAATAATCCCTCTACAACACCCCATCTCAAACTTGACCCTCTACTTCAAAGACCCATATCTAGATCCGAAGCTAGGGACCGAAATGTTGGAACAAATTTTACTTTACGTACTTCATTGTAAGAATGGTTCTACTTTTAGGAGTTCTGATGTTGTTTCAATGTTTGTTTCTTTAAACCATAGTGTATGTTGGATTTTCCTTTAAGCAATTAATTGAGAACAAGAGGCCGCTAGCTAAAAGATGTTTGTAGTAATTCTTAAATGTCGGCTAGGTTCCACCCTTTTGATAAAAAGGGCTTTCTACCCATCTACTTATTTTTTTGTGAAAATTGTTATTAAATTTAATTCTTTAAAATTTTAAGTTTCATTTTCTTAAAAATTTTCTTGTAGTCTCAATAGTTAATTTAGCGCAAAAAAAAAAAAAAAAAAAAAGGAATATTGCCGTCATGTGGATTTTGTCTACAAAATTATATTTGTTTTTCCGTGAATTGTTATCTTAAGTATTGAGAGTGCTACTGTACCAAACATATAGATAAAGATTTATCAAAAATATACTTTGGAAACTTTTTGCCATTTTTTTTTTGTTCAAGTCTACTGCAGTGCCAGCTGACCATTACCAGCATTATTTAAAATCTCGAGTAGAAACCATACTTTAACTGTTTCTCTAGCATTTGTAATGCATAAAAAATAGAGCATTATGGATGGATCCTTGTATTTTTTGTTGTATCCATAGTTTATGCTTGTAAAATGATGAATTGGCTTTTGGTAGCTACACAGTAAGAGATCACAGTGTGGATAGATACAAGTCAAACATCTGTTCTATGTTTTCTAGCTAAGACTTTGTGAATTTAATGTGGAAAAGTATTTTCTTGCTTTTAATTTTCATCAATAGGGACACACACACACACACACACACACACACACACACATATATATATATATATACACACATACAAGATATTATAAACCTATTAGGAATCTAACTCCTAATAGAGTTCTATTTACAACTAATCCTTAACACTCTCCCTCAAGTTAGAGCATAGATGTTAATCATGCCCAACTTGTTACAAAGATAATCCACCCGAGGTCCATTTAGAGCTTTTGTAAAGATTTCACTTGTTTTAACATGCCCTGTAGAGATACACCTTGTTGTATCTTTTTCCGGATGAAATGAAAATCAATCTCGATATGTTTTGTTCGTTCATGGAATACTAGATTTGATGCAATGTGAAGAGCAGCTTGATTATCACACCGTAACTTTGCAGGCAAGGATGACTTGAAGCCAATTTCCTCTAACAACTGACGAATCCAAATTAATTCACAAGCAGATTGTGCCATAACTTGATATTCTGATTCAGCACTCGATTATGAGACTACATTTTGTTTCTTGCTCCTCCACGATATCAAGTTTTCACCTACAAAGACACAATATCCTGAAGTTGATCTTTTATCAACCTTCGAACCTGCCCAATCCGCATTTGAAAAACACTCAATGTCCAAATGCCCATGATTACTGTAAAGCAGGCCACGACCTAGATTACCTTTCAACCTTTCCAATGGATAACAGTAGGAGACGACATAAATTGGCTTAAGAAGCTCACAGAGTAAGCAATATCTGGTCGTGTTACTGTAAGATAATTCAATTTGCCCACTAATCTTCTATATATCTTAGGATCATCAAATAGCTCACCATCAATGGAAAGTTGCAAATTAGGAGTCATTGGAGCACTGCATGGCTTGGCACCCAACTTTCTAGTTTCCTTCAGTAAGTCAAGGACATACTTCCTTTGAGGTAAAAAGATGTCTCTCTTACACTTCGATACTTCAATACCAAAAAACTACTTCAACAATCCTAAGTCTTTTGTCTGGAACTGAGTTTGGAGACATGACTTGAGTGATGTAATGTCGGCTGAATCACTCCCTGTAATAACAATGTCATCAACATAAACCACAAGTAGAATCAAACCAGTCTTAGTACTTCTGAAAAATACAGAATGATCAGAAGTACTCTTTTGCATGCCAAATTAATGTACCACATTGCAAAATCTACCAAACCAAGCTCAAGGACTCTGTTTTAGGCCATAAAGAGATTTTCAAAGTTTACACACTTTACCCGACTCCCCTTTAGCAGCAAAGCCTGGTGGTTGCTCCATGTAAACTTCCTCCTGAAGATCCCCATGAAGAAAGGCATTCTTAACATCCAGCTGATGTAAAGGCCAGTCAAAAGTAGCTGCTAAGGAAATAAATAAACGAACAGAAGACAATTTGGCGACAGGAGAAAAAGTATCAGAATAATCAAGGCCATAAATCTGAAAATAGCCCTTTGCAACTAATTGAGCCTTGAGACGAGCAATAGACCCATCAGGATTCACTTTAACGGTGAAAATCCACTTACAACCAATAGCTTTCTTACCTGCCGGGAGAGGCACAAGATCCCAAGTACCATTAGTATCTAAGGCAGCCATCTCCTCTTTCATTGCTGCACACCAACCAGGATGGGATAAAGCTTGGACAACAGTTTTAGGTATAGAGACAGAGTCTAGGTTACTTAGAAAACAATGAGATGAAGAAGAAAGGTGATCATAATTGACAAAAGAGGAAATAGGATAGGTACACTTGTGTTTACCTTTTCGAAGAGCAATGGGAAGGTCAAGATCTGACTGGGAAGTGGATGGCACAGGCTCAGGTTGAGTGGAGTGAACCGGATCTTCTGTTGAAGCGATAGTTGGAGGAAGTTAGTCAAGAGTTCTTGGTCTCCTGGAATAAACCTATTCAAACGAGGGCGAGCAGATGCTGGTGCAGGAGCGGGAATAGGAGCAGATGCTGTAGCAGGAGCAGGTGCAAGTTCAGGAGTAGGAGCAGGAGCAGGAGAGTTATGAAATTGCTAGATAGTATAAACTAAAAATTCATCATCCTCCCCCTCACTGTTATATATAGAAGAAGGAAAAAAGGAGTAATCTAAAAAAATGTGACATCTGTAGAAATAATATAACGGTCAAGATCGGGAGAGAAACAACGATAACTTTTTTGATGCCGAGAATACCCAAGGAAAACACAGCGAAGGAACTTTGGATCTAATTTGGAAACCTGTGGATGAACATCACGAACAAAACAAGTACAACCAAAAATACGAGGTTCAATGGGGAATAAAAGCTTAGAAGGAAACAAGACATTATAAGGAATTGCACCATTAAGTACAGAAGAAGGCATGTGATTAATAAAAAAACATGCAGTAGAGACAGCGTCGGCCCAAAAATGTTTAGGGACCTTCATTTGGAATAAAAGTGCCCTAGCAACCTCAAGAAGATGTTGATTTTTCCTTTTTGCAACCCCATTTTGGGAAGGATTATCAACACAAGATGTTTGATAGAGAATACCATTCTGTGACATATAAGATTGGAAGGAACTAGATAGATATTCTTTAGCATTATCACTGTGCAATATGCAAACAGAGGTATTAAATTGAGTTTTAATCTCAGCACAAAAGGAACAGAAAATAGAGAATATCTCAGAGCGAGTTTTCATTAAAAATAACCAATTAACACGAGAATAATCATCCACAAACGTTACAAAATACCGAAAGTCAGTTTTAGAAATAACAGGACATGGACCCCAAATATCAGAATGAACTAACTCAAAAAGGGGATGAAACCTGTTTATTGACTCGAGGAACTAAAGGTAAAAGATGATGTTTGGCAAATTGACAAGATTCACATTCTAAAATTGACAAAGACTGAAACTATGGACACAACTTCTTTAAAGTAGACAATGAAGGATGACCCAAACGACAATGAACCTCAAGAGGAGATAGAGCACCGACACAACTCAGAGATAATGAAACATGTTCATCCAGAAGATAAAGGCCACCAGACTCACATCCTCTACCAATAATCCGCTTCGTCAAAAGATCCTGAAACACACAATATGTAGGATAAAATTTAACACAACAATTCAGTATACGAGTAATTTTGCCAACTGACAGTAGATTAAACGAAAACGCGAGACAAGCAAAAAACAAAAGACAATGGAAGAGATGGAATGGGATTGGTAGTGCCAATACATTTGACGGAAGATGTGGACCCATCAGCTAGAGTAACATGATGATTAAATTGTTCAGGCTCTTTTAATGAGGATAAGAGACTAGGGTTACCTGTCATGTGATATGTGCAACCAGAATTAATGACCCACTCTGATGAGGTAGACATAAGACATGAAGGAGTATCTGAATTGGCAACACTAGCAATCAAGGAATCAGTAGACTTAGAAGAACGGTATCTAGAGAGCTCAGCATACTCCGTAGCATAAATTGTTACAGTGTTATCAGAAGAAGTAACTGTAGAATCTTGAGTGGCTGTATTTACCCTTGGTGGCTTATTGATCTGTTTCTTGCAATACCGTTTAGTGTGACCAGGTTCATGGCAATAATGGCATATAAGAATACTTGCCTCTCGAGTAATTGGTCCATTACTACGGTTATTTCCTCCTCTTCCTCTATTTCTTGGCTGCCTAGCTACCTGATTGCGACTCACAAGGGCACTATTATCAGAAGGGGAAGGGGTATGAGAACCCTCAGTATGTAGCAATCTAGCAAAAGTCTCCTGAAGAGAGGTAACATCACTGCCTGAAAGAACTTGTGATTTGGCAATTTCAAAAACCGAAGCAAGACCTACAAGAAAACTCATCACAGCCATTTGTTCTCGCTGGATTTTTTGAACCTTAACATCGGGACTAAAAGGCAATAAAACATTAAGTTCCTCGTAAATCTTCTTAAATTCCATGAAATAAGCTATAAGGGGCTTATCTTGCTGGTTGGCTCGATAAAATCCTTTGCAGACCTCATATACATGAGACAGATTACCTTTTCCCGAATACAAGAATTCAAGATATTCCATTAATTCTTTAACAAACTCACAATGATTGATTAACCCAACCACTTCATTGTCAATAGAATTGCGAATCAGTAGAAAAAACTTAGCATCTTCCCTGAGCTAACGTTGTCTAGTGTCACCAGTTGGTGGATCATCAATTAAATGATCATCTTTTTCAACACTCCGCAGATAAATTCTAATTGTTTTAATCCAATCTAAATAATTAGTTCCTTTCAATTTTTGTTCTGTGATTTTATTCATTGCTAGGATCAATTCAGTAATAGTAGTTTTAGAATCTGTAGGTGCAGGATCCATTATTAATAAAAACTAAACACCCTACCAACAACGCAGAAAGAGATATCCAAAAAAAATAGCCTTTCAATGCAAACAGGAGCGAAAAGTAACCTAAAACGTCAAATTGACAAAACTGAGAATGCCCCTACCAAAACTTCGCCGGATTGGAAAAACAACCACCTGGGTAGACTGCTGACGTGGAAACAAGCTAGAGGACTATTTCCGATCGCTGGAAACAGTCGGACGCGCCGGCGTGTGGTACTGTAGCAGAAAACAGAATCAGCGCGTGAGGCCCACGCACAAGGAATCCAGTGACCGGACTTGGAGGGAACATCGGTCGGCAGCTGGAGAAGCTTCTGAGGTGGGCGGTGAGACAAAACAGTGACCCTAGAACGGTCACCAAAACTAACAGCCTCCGAAATTTCAACGGAAACGGAAAAAAAAGTTTAACGAGCTAAAAGGCTCTGATACCATGTGAATTTAATGTGGAAAAGTATTTTCTTGCTTTTAATTTTCATCAATAGGGACACATATATATATATATACACATACAAAATACTATAAACCTATTAGAAATCTAACTTCTAACAGAGTTCTATTTACATCTAATCCTTAACAGACTTCTTTCATGGTGTATGGACATACCAATTGTGTTCAAATTTTCATTTATCTGTTGAGTTTTAAGCAAGTTTCTTGAACAGCTATTCTTTGACTTTCATGCAATCGGTGAATATTGGGGTTCAATTTTAAAGAAGAATTTAGACTAGTTTTATGGGGTTAACTTGGGGTTAAGGCAAGAAGAGAACTTAATAGCTGTTTTTAGAATCTGTAAACAGGCATTTGTGTCACTGCAGTGGGAAGCTTTTGAAGAAAGAAGGAAAAGGAAGAAGGAAGGAAATACAAGGAAAACATGCCCATCCAAATACTTAAACTGATCTTCCATGTCATTGATCAAAAGCTAAAAAAATAATTAATAAATAACATAAGTACTTGTAATACAATCCTATTCCTAATTACAATCTTAAATACCATTCTTTTTTTGACGCGGGACAAAGGTTCAATTTTACTCATATGAAATTAATGTCAAATTTTCAAGGTAGAATTCTGAGATAATAAACACTATGTTGTATGTTCTGATAAGTCTATTTTCCTGGTTGTGTAACCAGAAATTTCATTCTATTTGGTTGACCTTTGGGACTCTTATTCTTTCCTTTCAATACTCTTTTATTGTATCCACAACATTATTGGTGTTTGGGCTAGCTAGCTACCCTTGTCCTTTTATGATAATCCAAAACTAGGACAAAGCCAATTCTAAAGAGGAAGGGAACATAACTTACTTCTGAAGGCCTAATGCATAACATTTGTTCCCACAGTTTATGTAATTACAATATCGTCTAAATGCATATCTTACCTGCTACATAGTTTCTATGTCTCATCTTTAAATGCTAAGAGCTAGAACAACATTAAGTTTACCATATCATCTGTTAGAAGATTGTAGACCATAGGATGGTCTCTTTCAAACACATTGTAAGAATTTGCCTGCGCAAGAGGTTTTTCCATGTATACCTTATCATCAAGATTACCATTTAAAAAGGCATTATTTCATGCAATTGATATTTAGCCATCCGTTAGTGTAGCTAGAAAAATAAAAAAGCCTTACAAATGTGACTGATCACTAAAAATATCTGAGTAATCAAGACTATGCACTTTGTTATAAACTTTTGTTGCTCATTACGATAATCTAGGATGAAAGCATCCTATAAAATTTAACATTTTCCCAATCAAAGAAAAAGAATATTAATAACGGTAATGATAATTTATTATTACGATAGAACTGTTAACTTATGTTTGTAGTTGTAAAACTTGGGGAACTTCTGATTTGATACTAGCTTATTACATTTCTAGAGAAAGATTTTTATTTCGCCCGTCTGCCTTTTTGTGTTTATTATTTGTTGAATGGATGTTAAGTATTGGCTATTAACAACTCAATTTGAACACTAAAGTAGAAATTGAATCATAAAATCTCTTCATTTGTGCTGCAATTGTTAGAGTGTAACTTGGTGCATGGAACATGATTATTGGTTGTTGGCACAACCTTCTGATTGAAATATGCTTCTCAACTTCCTAATTTGATTTGAATTTACCGTTTATTAGGGATTCATAGGAGTAACTTGCTGCCCATGTATAACTTATTATATAGGCACTAGCATTTAGGGATTCGGTGCTTGTAGAGGCCGTTAGTTTCTGCTGAATAGTATGCAAGATAGGTGAGAGAGTGGGCGTACAAGGGATATGATATTGGATTGGATTTGGGGTCGTGAAGTTGATGGATTTATGAGATTTTTCTCTGATGGGCTTCTTATTTCTTTTTTGTTATTTGATATGTTTAGAATGGCACCCATGGTACAAGAAAGCAGGATCTTATTGCATCTCTTTTATCCCCCTATGAAGATAGAATATGGTACAAGCAAATCTTATCAAAGAAATGTTCTGCTTCATGTTTTGGTATGTGAGAATTTAAATTTCAATCTTTCCTTTTGGTTTCCATTTTTGCAGCTTATTCCTGGAAAATTTAATTTTTGATAGAACTGGACTGTGTATCAAGATATCTTCAAAAGCTGAATCACTTTTCTGGCGTGCTGAGGTCCTTTCATGACTTCCAGTCCTTAAAAAACTCCCAATGGAAATCAGACAAGCATCTAGGTCTGATTTACATTTAGGGTTTCTCTAAATTTTGTTTGATGTGCAGAGACTTTTCTTCCTGAATGGAGAACAGAATCTATCATCATTTCTACTAGTTGATTTGGGGGTCGTCAAGTATCCATCTTACAGCTGCATTATCTCTGAACAGATTTTCTCAACCCGAAGTAACCTGCTAGCTTATGAAGAGGTTATATTTTTATGCAAAAGTGCTGTTAATCTTTTGTTCAATTTTATTTTTTGTAATGGTTGTGTAACACAGGCAATTGAAGTGGCACAAATAATGGATGAGTCTCTTGAGCAAAACGACAATGAATTGGTCTTAACATGCATAAGGATAGCTGACTCCCGTATGTCCAACCATACTGTAAAAGCAACACAGTCCATGTCCTCTGAATCAGCAGCTATATTTCTTTCATATTTTTCAGCATCATGGGTATACTCAAAAGTGGTCTTGCTAGGAATCTCCTTTCTTGAGTCTGAGCGTAGGTATGGAACTTATCATTTTGTCATTGCTTGCTAATGTTTGCCTTGCATCTCGGACAGAGCAAGAGGGAGAGCAAGAGAGACCTCTCATTTTCACTTGTTGTTTGGGTTTTCTCAAACAAGTTCTATGGTTGGCATCCCCAAGACAGAACTCATCATTCTATACATGTTCTATGTTTACTTTCATACTCATGATTTTATCTCTATCATCCACAAAAATAAATAGGAAAAACTCATTTCCAAGCCCTGGAACTTGTCACATTTTATCTATTGAGCTGCTTCTATTTCTCCACATTAAACCATTGAACTTGATATACATTGACGACGTATTTGATAGCAAAAGTAAAATTCATGAGAAATTTAGTATTGGCAGTTCAAGAATTACAAAGAAATTGCATTTATAGATGAAACTTTAAAAGTTTAGGGCAACAAGATGAGTTTTTCCTTTTCTGTACTTCCAGTAATTTCCATGGAGAGAAAATTATGATTTTAATGTTTTTAACCATACATAATTTTTTTCATGAATTGTACTTTTGCCATAGAAACAAGAGTTTTTCCTTTTTTGTAGCTTTAGTAATTTATATGGTGAAGAATAGTGCAATTTGTTTTTGGGGCCATTTGGATAGCTCGTGATCTGAAATGATTGAGTATTTGGATGTTAGCATCATCGGTATTTTTTATGATTTACACTTTAAACTCAAATGTAAATTTACATTCATCTCAAATAACCATCTATCCAGATGGACCATTAATGTTTTTTAAATAGTCGTTAATAAATTTTTTCGTGAATTTTACTTTGTACAAAAAAAAAAAAAAAAGAATCTAATTTGCACTTTAATAAAAGTTTGAGGGCTTAATAAACAAAGCATGAAAAGTTTGGGGCCTCCAAGATGGTTTGAAATAAATAAGAAGGATCTCATTCCCATAATAACCTTTCTCAAGAAATATACTTCAGGTAAAAAAAAAAAAAAAATTTACAGCTCATTATTATATTCTTAAATTCCTTGCATTAAAAAGGGATTTTCCAGGCACTGTCTACCCACTTGAAGTAATTTGTCCTTCTTAGGTACAAGGATGCAGTAAAGTTGCTAGAGGAATTGCTTGCTTGCTTTCCTTGTGATGGAAGGCGAGGTTATTGGACACTAAGATTGTCCATTGATCTGGAGCACATGGGCTGTTGCAATGAGAGCCTTTCAGTTGCTGAACATGGTTTATTGGATCAATGGGTACGTGCTGGCTCAAGGATGGCATTGCAGAAGCGAGTTCTTCGCCTGGGAAAACCTCCAAGGCGCTGGAGACTTCCTAGCTTCTCAGATTCTGTTAGGAGGAAGGTTAAGGAGGTAATTATTTGGTTATTTTCTTTATGGATTTTAAGACTCAGGGATGCTAATGATTAATGAAACTTCTAATCAACCTATAATGTCATTTTGACGATAGTAATTTTCATGTTCCACAACTATCAACTTAGGTTCATATTCAGGGGAGACCATTGAATTGTGAAATCGGCAAGAAGAGCAGGTTCTACGGAGAAGATGGGGAACAGTGTGGAGTCGAGCAGCTTGCTTTGCAATATTATGCTGGTGAAGGAGGTGGATGGCATGGTGTTCATGCTGAGAGTGGCATTTGGTTGACAATTTTTGCCCTTCTTATGTGGGACATTATATTTTCCGATGTACCGAATGTCTTCCGGAACAGATTTCAGGTATGCGTTTGTACTTTATCCGAAAAGCTCTAATCTTTTTGCATGTTTCAGGAGCAAAGTATTGCTGTTTGGAAATTTTATGCACACATAAAATTAGCATTTGTCGTTTTGTAAGTGAAATTCTTTGTATATATATTAGAAAAAAAAAGAATTATTTGTGGAAAAAGAAGTTTACCTTGGAGTCCAAAGATTCCCTTGCAGAAGAACTTAATATAATACAACTAATAACAAGAACATAAAAACCAAACTAAAGTTAATGCCTTCAAATCAAGTTGGATAATACTTGATAAAATCCCCTTAATCCTTGTTAGTTTTGGAAGCACATGACCACATAGAAGCCAAAAACAGCTCCTCTAAAAGAATAACTCTGTTCTTGAAAGCAAATGCATTCTATCCGAAGGCATAAAAACAATGTTTAGGAATGACCTGTACGTTTATTTGTTTGAGTCAGTTGGGATAGTATGTTAACTGTGATTTTGAGTGTACTTGATATAATCAAGCGGTCGCGGGTGGTGATGTTGGAATTTCAATGTTCACCCAGGGCTAGGTGGTGACACCGGTTGGCTAGGAAAAAAAACCTAGCACACAGCCAACATAGCACAAAGCTAACTCATCATGGGTGCAGGGACTGCGGAGCGTGGTGGGTTGTTAGGATCCTAGTTGCAAGATAAGACATAGGAATTGTCTTGGATACCACAATGGAAGTATGGGCTTTCAGACTTCACTGTGGGGTTTATATGAACTTGGACTGGCCAACATTAACGGCTTGCTTTTGAGATATAATTCTTTCAAAGCCATAATATGAGATGAGATTGATTCTGCAGTTTTTGTCCACAAGAATAGCAATATAAATGGCTAAGGAATTGTATTCTCCACTACCTATTTCTTCTAACCTCCTCTCCTTTCCTTCATCTTCCCTTCTGCCAAACAAGAGTTAGGCTGCTATATTTCAGGTCCTAACAGACAACGAAAATTCCAAAGAACTTGAGCACCTTTTCTGCCACCATAATCTCTCCTTTTTAAACTAGCTAAAAGATTTTGAATGGACAACCAGTATACTAAAAGTATGACTCCGAACTGCTCAAGCCACCTCATAAATGAAACCAAGTCTTGATGCTGTTAACACATTAAAAGCGAATTGGATGGCATGGCCTTATTAGACCATTTTCTTTTTCTTTTCAGCATTTTTTCCCTGCAAAAGATCATTAGAGCTTATCTTTGGAGAATTACAGAACAAAGGAGTCTGTGTCCTTACCTTGAGCAGTACTCAACCTTTCCAGATCTTGAGGACATATAAGGCATGAAGGGAAAGATCTACTAGAGAATTTCCACAGCAATCCATAAGCTAAAGCCTTCTATCTGCTTTAAAAAGCAACTTAACTGAATTCGACAAAACATGTAACAAAGATATGGAATATACATTCAGATTTGTATACAAGTAAATATTTCAAGAGAAAAAATCGTTACCATGAGCAAAAAAATTGGGAGACGCAGGGGGCGGGGGGCGGCGGCGTGATGCACTGCACAAGAAATTGAAGATGAGGAAATAAAATATGGGATCCAACTTCAGTTTTTAATTTAACTGAGTATGTAGGTGTGTTTCTGTGGGCTTCTTATGGACAATGGAGGACTTAGAACCTAGACAGGGACAAATGTTTATGCTTCCAGAAAGTAAAAACAAAACTTGAATTGTTTTTTATGGATTTTTAGTGACAATTTATTATTATCTAACAGTTTTTCTATGTTTGCAATCATGTTTATTGCACAATTTGACGATATTGTAAAAAACATATCTTCTAGTAAAACATAAAATTAAGGGGCTAAAATTGTGGTCCTGACTTAAGGGCACCTTTCCAGGTACCAATTAGGGCTTTAAATATGGTTGAATACATCATTTGCCCCCTAAACTTATGTCAAAAAGTCTTGTGGCTTCTTCTACTTTCAAAATGACCTTGTGGCTTCTTAAAGTTGTAAATTTATTACCATTGCATACTTATTAATCCAGTTAGCAAAGCCAATGGATTACAAACTCTAAAGGGCGTGTGAGACTTTAAAAAAACTTACACATGCCAACATTAATTAATTAAATATTATTTTTCTATCATTAAATTAATTAAAATAATATTATATCTTTACCTTCTTTCTCTCCTCTTTTCATTCTATCAATACTATGTTTCTCTCTCCTCCTCCTTTTCTACAGATTCAAACCTACACTTTATTCTAAACCTAAGCTTTACTAATTAGCCAAAGAAAATTTTAAAAAAGAAACATGAATAACCTAGTACTTCCATTCAAATTTTTTTAATTACTGAAAAAACAAAAGCTTACAAAATTTTTTGTTTTTTTGTTCATTCTCCTACCTATTTGCAGAAAATGTTTACCCTTTGAAGCTCTATTGAAACCTGAATACATTCTGATGCGTTGCAAAATCACATATCATTCACTTTCAGAGTATATGCTATCACTATACTTCAGGAGCTTAGTTTTTTGTATTGTATTATTCTTTTATGAAATTCTTTCTTTTCCTAATAATTTTCTTTTTAATTTTCAAGTGATGCTTGTGTTTTTTAAATGAATTCATCGGACACGAATAGATGCCTAAAGTTTTCATTGAATTGGACACAAATAGTTTCCACTTCTTTTCATGTCCTAAACATACAGTGTTTTTAAAGAATAATATCACAGATGAAGAAGCAAGCCAGTGGATTTGTAGTGTTGGTGGTCCACTACAATGAATAAAGAAAAAAGAAAAATAAATCTTTTTGACTCTATTTTTTACAAGCCAACATTTATTTTTGCACATCAGTGCGTTTGAAATTCATGCGTTTTTGTTTACTTGGATGGTGTTTAATAGTAGCAAATTTACAACTTCAACGGGCCACAAGGTCATTTTCAAAGTAAATGGGGCCACAAGACTTTTTTGCGCAAGTCCAGGGTGCAAATGATGTATTCAGCCTTTTAAATATTGATAAGTTACATGGCTGGCCCTGCTGATATGATATTCCCCATTGTGATACAGCTCATTGTAAATCATTTTTCTAAATGAAATTTCATAATAAGACAGAAGATTGTGATGATATTTAGCTGAATTGCTCATTTAATATTTGTTCGAGTTACTTTGCTAATTTTGAAAACTATTCACTATATTGTATCCGATTCAATCCTTAGTGGTTTGATTCTACCCAATTCTGTTATATGGTTTCCAGTTCTCAAACAGCTTCTGATGTTGTTATTTAAAACTCTGATCCAACCTCCTTAGAATCTCTGGAACTCTGGATCCCATATATTAGCACTTTGGTTAGGATTACCACTTAAAGAGACATCTAAGTAATTCCAAGGTCATTCCAACATCATACAATTTGATCTAGTTGGTAAACTTGCAAACTCTTCTTGAGACAAATTGATGCATGCCAAACCACTCATAGACATTAACTTTAACCTCTGACATCTCAATACATTGAACAATGTTAGAAGATAAAACTCTCCCCTTATAAACTGTATCCATCTGCAAATTTGCAACTGATGTGTGGTAAATTCAGACTGCAACTTCTGTCAAACATTTTCAATGTCTTACAATCATTTTGTGCTCAAAATGAAAGCATCAACAGCAAGACTGATAATAAAAAAGTCTCTTCTAGAAGTATGAAACAAATAGTTAGGCTGTTCCCTGATGATGGCTGGAGAAATGGAAAATGTCAAACGCCCATGTCTGCTAAAGAGAGAAAGGAATTCAGACTTTACATTCTCAGGCCAAATCTCATGTGTCCTCTTTCAACAATCTATCATATTTTTTTAGGGCATCTGCTAGTTGAAATTCAAAACAAAATGGGTCATCAAGACAGAAAGCGTGAAAGTTCTTTATGGAAATAGAAACCATTTCGAGGAATTTCTGACTAGTAAATTATTTCATACTTGCACTGCTTTTACCTTGTCTGCCAATCTATGGAACATAAACAAGGATTTATTGCTTGTTTATTCATAATTTATAAAGCATGATTCCTGTGTCAGCCCTATCTGAGAAGCAGAATGAATTCTTTTGTTAGTAATTTCATCTCACAGTTGTTGTAAGGATAGTTCTTGATGCAACTAAGTAGACATATTTATTTATTCGTGCTAATATTTAACAGAGTATATATACGGGCACTTCCTCTTTTTTTTTTTTTTTTTTTTTTTTGTTTAAATATGATTTAAGAAGAAAAATAAAGAACATTTCATTTTGCAGACTGCTCCCTTGGATTTGGAGACTGATGGCTTCTATCCAGTGAGAAAGACCCTTATAGAATCTCACTTGCAGAAAATCCAAGGTGGTATGGCTGAGGAGATCATCATTACATCGTGGGAATTGCATTCAGGAACAGCTTGTAAGGGAGTTAACTGGAACCGACATTCTCTCTCTGAACTCAGGGCTGCCGTTACCTGCATTGGGGGCCCTTGTTTGGCCTCACTCTGTCTCCATCTTGCCCAAGATTATCGAAGTTGGTCCAGTGGAATGCCTGATTTGTTGCTATGGCGCTTCAATGGAGAATACAAAGGTGAAGCCAAGCTTGTTGAAGTCAAAGGCCCCAAGGATCGTCTATCTGAACAGCAGCATGCATGGCTATTGCTATTAATGGATTGTGGATTCAACACAGAAGTTTGTAAAGTAAGCCCTTTGCCATAGGTCTCAAGACATCATATTGCTACATCTGTATAGAATTTAATGCTTCACGGAAATTTACGCGAGCAATTGGATTGAAGATCATTCAGAAATGGTTTTAATTTGGTGTTTTTACTCCACTTCTGCGATTAAACTCACCATTAGATAGATGATTGATCTCGAGCGTGAAACTCCCTTTTGGGATTCCCTAACAGGGATTCAAAAAGGAGTTTTCCCTTGACTGCACATATGCAGAAAGAGGGTCATGCTTTGTATTTTTATGTAGATAGGCTTGATTTCTTCGGACTCCAGTCTGTAGCCAATATTGCAAAGAATCCTAAACATTCACCTTTCAATTTTAAAGGAAGGTAAGCATTAAAAGGAGCCCCATGATAGCAATTTAAAATGCCAGTCTTCATGTAAAGGGTTGGATCATGAAGTGCCATTTAGCTCGGACTTGATTCTTGCAGGTAAATTACCAGCTCTTGGATGTCTTGACTCTGCATTTATGTGATGGACATGACTCATTTGATAACATTACCTCAAAATTGATCTTGCTTCCACCATTGTTCTTGAATGCCTATAATTGGCTTCTGTTCAAAAACAACCTTCAGTTTGAATTGGAATATTTCTGTTTGTTTGAAATAAATTTCCAAATACTGAATATAACTGACATAGAATAGAAGAGCCTAAGTGAGATTTATAATTGGTTTGTTTTCAAACTGTACTTGGCCTATACTCTTATCTATTTGGGGAATTGGTTTCTTTGCCACCTCCCTCTCTTCCTCTTCAGAATGAATAAAGGAAGGTTGGGGGAGTTAGACTACTGATAATGTAGGTCTGATACACGTTTCCTACTAAGATGAGACAATGCCCAACTGTAAATTAGTAAGAGATTGGTACGTCCTGAGCAAAATTAGTAAATATGCATTTGATCAAAGATAAAGAAAACAATAAGAGAGAGTGAGAAAGACACAAAGAATGAGTTAAGGGGATATAATTCATAGCTGTCTAGGGTTGTAAATGAGACAAGCCGCTCTAAGGCTTGGCTTGGTAAAAACTTATTTGATCAGCTTATTAACTTATGAGCTAGTTTTATCAAGCTAAGCTTAAGAGCCAGCTTGTGCTAGCTTTATTAAGCTAGCCAAAATCAATTACACCTGCAGTGCGTGAGCTTTAGTAAGCTAGCCAAAATCAATTAAACCTGCGGTAAAATGACGTATTTTTCGTTTGATAGATTTCGAGCTCCTTTCATTTATGGTTATC